>NC_069504.1:374015233-374315233 GCF_027579735.1 Bombina bombina | reverse complement strand
GAACTCTAACTCATGATGTAAAACATGAGATTCTGTGACAGGTGTTCCTAGTGAAAACAAATGATAAATATTCTGATAGGTACCACTAGTGGGCACAAGTGAAGTAGCCCTGCATATATTTTCTCTGCAACCTAACCAACTGTTTAACCATAATTCTTTGTGTTCTGATGCAAAACTGTTAACAACAGACTTCTCCCACCCTCCCAAAGGTGTATAGTTATTTTCCATAGCCCATGCTATTAATTTAAAGTCAGTTGATAATTCTGTTTGCATGGAAATACACACAAAATCCTAGAATACTTCCCTTAACCTGCTAATTACTCCTATCAGTATTTCCTCTGTATGTTGAATAGCAGGACCCTGAACATGAATGACTGTCTGTGTCAGTGTCTCTACCAGGGTGTTTATCATTTGTTGTGTATGAATCCCTTTTGCATTTAACATCCTCTGAGACTGTAAGGTTGTTGTTAAGCTGGATATGTTAATGGAGTTTACCACCCCTAACCCTGTTCCCACACCTCCCAAAACTGTATCCACAATATCCCTCCTAGTCCTTCTCCTAGTACATTCTGCCCATTTAACTAATGCTTTTTCTGCTAGTGGCAGTAATTCTGGAACAATTTTGGTAATGTGTGGAAACTAGCCAATCTATTATTTTAATCCTCCACGTGATAAATTGGAATGTGGCATCCCTCAATACTGGAATTGGCTTGATTGTACTTATTTGAAACGGGCTGCTAGAAAAAACTCTTTTCCCCTCACACATTGGAGTATTGTCATAATGTTTCATCTTTGGTGTAGTGATTAAAGTAGAATAGATCAAAGGTGGAAATGTAGTTGTTTCCTTTTTTTTTTTTATCTATTTTTAAGTATACTTCAATCCCTACACCAAATTTGGAACTCTCCAATTAATCCCTTCTCCTATTTTTTGTTTAAATATAACCTTGGTTATATTATAGTTATTGCCATTTATAATGTGAATAGGATTAGCAAATATTGTAGACACAGAAATACCTTCTCCCACCAGACCTACAGTCCATTTTCCTCAAACCACCCACTTACATTCCCATTCCACTTTATTACCCTGATTGACCATCCAAAAAACAGTTACATTGTCTGATGTTTTTCAGCAAATATTTCAACCCTCCCACCCGCATTTAAAGTACATTTTCCCAAACAATCGTTGTTAAGGTCTTAAGAACTCCAGAAGCTTGTCCATCCTCTGATGATGTTGCTAGAGCTCCATCTACGACTCCTTGTGAGGTTGGTGATTGAAAGTTCATTACAGTCACAAATTAGAAGTTTTTGCAATAGCACCCACACAAATACAAATAGGTTGGTGGCAATCATTCCTCTCAGGTTCCACATAATGAAATCTGTCAAGAAGATTAAAGGAACACTGAACCCAATTTTTTTTTCTTTCATGATTCAGATAGAACATGAAATTTTAAGCAACTTTCTAATTTACTCCTATTATCAATTTTTCTTCGTTCTCTTGCTATCTTTATTTGAAAAAAACTTTTTTTGGTTTAGAACTGTGTATAGTACTTTTTTATTGGTGGATGAATTTATCCATCAATCAGCAAGAACAACCCAGGTTGTTCACCAAAAATGGGCCAGCATCTAAACTTACATTCTTGCATTTCAAATAAAGATACCAAGAGAATGAAGACCATTTGATAATAGGAGTAAATTAAAAAGTTGCTTAAAATTCATTACAGTCACAAATTAGAAGTTTTTGCAATAGCACCCACACAAATACAAATAGGTTGGTGGCAATCATTCCTCTCAGGTTCCACATAATGAAATCTGTCAAAAAGATTAAAGGAACACTGAACCCAATTTTTTTTTCATGATTCGGATAGAACATGAAATTTTAAGCAACTTTCTAATTTACTCCTATTATCAATTTTTCTTCGTTCTCTTGCTATCTTTATTTGAAAAAACTTGTTTTGGTTTAGAACTGTGTATAGTACTTTTTTATTGGTGGATGAATTTATCCATCAATCAGCAAGAACAACCCAGGTTGTTCACCAAAAATGGGCCGGCATCTAAACTTACATTCTTGCATTTCAAATAAAGATACCAAGAGAATGAAGACCATTTGATAATAGGAGTAAATTAAAAAGTTGCTTAAAATTTCATACTCTATCTGAATCACGAAAGAAAAAATTTGGGTTCAGTGTCCCTTTAAGAGAATATCAGTTCTTAGCAGAAATATCTACAGCTGGGACAACTGTCCTTCTATACAATTTACATTGGTCAACATGGACCCATTTGTAACCAGGCTGCCTTCTGGTTTTCCCACGTGTTGATCTTTCTATTTTAATCACAGTATTACCCAATTTGTCCAAAATTCTATAAAGCCCTTCCCAATTTGTATCGCAGGGAGAATTTTTGCGAAATTATGATCAATCCCCCCTTCTCAAACAGAGGTGTTTGAGGTGTAGATGAAAATTTACAATCTGTTGGGCCCATATTAAAGGCAGTAAAAAGTAGCAGCGAGCTCAACTGCTCCTGAATTTGGGAGAGATATTGATCTCTAGACACAGATTCTCTCAAGGGGGTAGACAATTGTGGTTCACCTAGGTGGCCTGATGCCATCTTTCTCCCTGTCATGAGCTCATAGGGAGAACACTTGGTAGCATTTGATGGTGTAGCTCTAATAGCCATTAGAACTGCTGGAAGATGTGTGATTTACCATAGTGGGAAAGTATTTTGGACAATTTTGTTTTTATTTTTTTTTAATATTTATTTATTTCCAGCAATATGTAACATTATAAATGAGCATATATAGTAAAAAGATACATTATTTCCTGCGCCACACAGGGCCAGATGGTATTATGCCACGCAGGGCCACATCACAATAGAAAAGCAACTACAAGTTTTCCATGTTTACACATCTTGCTGGGTTTTTCTTTCTTTTTTTTCCCCCTAAAAACCTATCCTACAGCACTCACCTGGGAGTACTTCCTAACAAACAACAAAAAAGAAAAAAAAAAGAAAAAGAAAAAAGGAAAGGAGAGAACACCAACTTCTATATAAACCACTCACTTAATAATGTGCTGAGCATTAAAGGTAATTCCCTTCAACTTATCCCTAAGTCTCTACGTCTTGTGCTACGCATTATGGTCTGTTCTTGGCTAATACTCGTATTCCCTTATCATTCATTCTCCACTAACCATCCATACAAAAAAAAAAAAAAAGTAGTGATTAAATAGTTATACCGATTTGCCTTCCCCTTCCCTTCCAACTCCTCTCCCACCCCCACTCTATATATCATATTATGTTACAACAACCCAGTCCCCCCTTAGATTTGCTTCCTGCATAAATAAAGTGTCCCTAAAAGGGGATGTGATTAATTTCTGAGTATTATTATCCAGTGTCTTGATAAGTTTCCCCCATTTATCAAAAAATTTCTCTATGTTGACCTCCATTTCCATTTGTATTTTAGCCTGTTCTAAGAATAATTGATGAATTACCCCGTTCTTGAATTCCGAAAACTTAGGTTCTTTCTGAGACTGCCAGTTTTTCAGAATTATTTTCCTGCCTATGAGAATAGCTGTGTTCAATAGGAGGGAGAGCTCCCCCACTTCCTCTGCTGAAGTTAGGAAGAACACATTCTTCCTGTTAATGAATATATAAGTCCTAGAAATTTTGGTGGCCCAAAATGAGATTTTACCCCAAAATCTCTGCATTACTGGGCATGACCATAACAAATGAGTGAGGTCTGCTAAACAAAATTTACATCTAATGCAAAAAGAGGTCTCCCTCTCGTTAGACCAGTATGATCTCAGCTTGGGGGTGCTATAATATTTATACAGAATCTTAAATTGTTGTTCTCTATAATATTCCCCTCTCATAGCTTTGACAGCCCTCTTAATAGAGCTTGTCAATACCTCTGTTTCTACCTCCCCCTCCAGAAGATCTTCCCAAATTAACGTGAGATATTTAATATTACTCAGCTCTTGACTACTTAGCATTGAAGTATAAATCGGTGAAATAGAGAGTTTTCCTATTTTGAATAAGAGTAGTATATTTTTAAAGGCTTTATTTTGCCAGTCCAGATTTATTATTTTCAAAATTTGCTCAGCATAATGCCGAACTTGCAGGTAGGCAAAGAACTGGGAGTTGGAAATCCCAAATTCACATTTACATTCATCAAAGGTTTTCACTCTATTTTCCTCTAAGTTAACCATTTGGATCATGTAACTAATCCCTGCCTCCGTCCAAGTTCCAAATCTTAACGAATCGTATCCTGCCAAGAAGTCTGGGTTCCCCCTTATAGTTAGGTACGGGGAGGCCCTATAGTCAAAGCCTGTTTTCGCACAAAATTTCCTCCATGCTCTGATTGGCTGATTTATGATTGTTAATTGTCTTAGCTCTTTAGGAATCTTGGATGTGGGCATATGTGCGAGAGCTTTGAGGGAGAGGGGTGCGACCAGTCCCTCCTCCACATCACACAGCGAAAAATTATTTGTTCCTTGGAACCAATCAATAACATACTTTATATTGGCCGCAATGTTGTACGCCTCTATATCCGGAATGGCTAGTCCCCCCCTCTCCCTCCTTGCATACATACGTTTAAGCGCTATTCTAGACCTTCTATCCTTCCAAATAAATCGTCTTATAATTTTATTAATTATCTCGCTATCTTTTTTCAATAATAAAAGTGGCAGTGCCTGAAATATGTATAAGAATTTGGGTAGTTAAATCATTTTGATTAACTGAACTCTGCCGGACAGAGATAAGGGTAGATTCATCCACCTCTCTATATCTTTCTCGAAGGAACTAATAAGTGTTGGAATATTTAATTTATACCAATTCCTCGGGTCTGCTGCGAACTTGATTCCCAAATACGTAATGTATTCTTTTGCCTCTTTAAAAGGAGTTATAGATGAGTTTTTACCCTTTATTAACCACAATATTTCCGATTTGTCCTTATTAATAGCAAACCCGTAAAGGACTGAAATCTGTCAAGATATTGGTAATCAGGGACAAATTATTTTCCAAATTCTGCATGAAAATAAGGAGATCGTCTGCGTATATAGCTTGCTGGATTTTAAAAGCACCAATGTCGATTCCCTCCAATTTTTCCCTAAAGTGTATTGCCAGAGGTTCCAGTGCTAGATTGAAGAGCAGGGGTGAAATAGGACACCCCTGCCTTGTGCCCCGTTGCAAGCAGAATTTATCTGAGAGACTAGAGTTGATAACTAACGCAGCTACAGGTGCATTATACAACTTGGAGAGGACATTTAAAAAATTACCTCTGAATCCAAACTTCTCTAATGATGTGAACATGTGGTCCCAGATCAGCGAGTCGAAGGCCTTCTGTGTGTCTATGGTTATCACTGCCGCATCTTTCGCTGCGACTATGCCTTCTTTGATTGCCATGTCAAAGTAATCTATCACTACCTCCAACTTCCTGAGATTTTTAACCAATGTTCTCCCTTTCATGAATCCAGTTTGGTCTGGATGTATGAGTGAGCTAATAGCCAGCTGTAGTCTGTTTGCCAGAATGTGTGTCAGTATCTTATAATCCACATTCAGTAGTGATATAGGCCTATATGATTCCATCTTACTTAGATCCTTCCCTTGTTTTGGTAATAAAACAATCCTAGATTCATTAAAGTAGCTAGAGGGGGACTCCCCCTCATAAAGGAAAGAATTATATATTTCCCTCACTGTTGGAGTAATTTTCTCCTCAAGAATCTTGTATAATTCTCCTGGAATATCATCAGGGCCAGGTGCCTTGTTGAGCTTCAAGTTTTGAATAGCTTTTTGAACTTCTTCATCGGTGATCTGGGCGTTTAGTTTCATAAGATCTTCCTTCGCTACTTGAGGTACCTTAATAGTACCCCAGAACGCCTCCTTCTCCTGTTGATCTACCTCCCTTTTTCCATACAGTTCTTTAAAGTACTGTTGCAACTCCTGAATAATTTCTGAAGACAGGCTAACTATTTTGTCCTTAACTTTGATCATTGTTATAGGCTTACATCCTTTTTGAGACTTAACCATATTGGCTAAGAATTTCCCAGTTTTATTACCATAGGACATGAATTTACTATTCCTTTTAATTTC
This sequence comes from Bombina bombina, assembly GCF_027579735.1. Taxonomy (NCBI): domain Eukaryota; kingdom Metazoa; phylum Chordata; class Amphibia; order Anura; family Bombinatoridae; genus Bombina; species Bombina bombina. Next base: position 374,309,152 of record NC_069504.1, on the reverse strand, counting down.
AGATTGTGTCTCTTTTAGGACACACCAAGTGTCCCTCTGTTTTTTGGCATCTATGTATTGCTTCCAGTTCTCAATACTATTATTTTGTAAATACCTTTGATACTTATTCACTATTTGATTAGTAAGTTGCATCCAATATTTATTATTTATTTTCTTACTTCTAACAAGGAAGGCCAAAATTTCACCACGAATCACGGCCTTAAAGGCCTGCCAAAATGTTTCCTTACTCTTAACTGAATCTTTATTATTAAGGACATATTCGTCCTATTTACTGCATAGAAAATTTCGAAATCTAAGATTTGTGTATAAATATTTCGGAAAAAAGAATTTATTCCCGGGTGTGCTATTACCGTTTGTTACTTGACGTAGCAATATTGGTGCATGATCCGATATTGTGATTGGGGTGATTGTTGTCTTTTGAACTAAAGAGAATAGGTTTTTACTAATTAGAAACATGTCTACCCGCAAGAGTGATTTGTGTGCTTTAGACAAGCAAGTGTATTCTTGAGTATCTGGAAAATTATTTCTCCAAATATCCAATAAATCCAAATTATAACACAATTTTTTAAAGATTCTAAAATCCCTATTTCCCAAATTTTCCCTATTCCCTGTCCTTTTCCTGTCCATAATTTCAGATGCCACCATGTTTAGATCTCCTCCTATTACAATATTCTGTCCTAATCCTGCCAGTTTGGCTTGCAATAAATTCCAAAATGGACCCTTCTTTTCATTTGAGCCATATGTATTACACAGTATAATTATCTTCCCCCCAATTTCCAAGTTCAAAATAATAAACCTACCCTGAGGGTCTATTTCCTTTTGGAGAATCTGATATTGTAAATTCTTTCTAAACAGAATAGCCACTCCTTTCTTCCTCCGGTTACCGGGGGCGTACACTACCTCCCCAACCCATCCCCATCTTAGTTTCTGACTCTCCGTACTATTTAAATGCGTTTCCTGTAGCATACCTATATCTACCTTTAATTTATTCAAATACTGTAAGACCATCTTCCTTTTGATTGGCGAGGTAAAACCCCCCACATTCCATGAGCCTATGTTATAATTCTTAGTCATTCTCGTTTATGCAGTGGGGGTAAGCCATAAATGAGAGGGAGTGAGAGAAGAAAGAAAGGAAGAGGGAAGGGGAAATAAATAAATAAATAAATAAATAAATAAATCCAAGCACCCATACTCATTCACACAACCCTCCCTCATCCTCCACCCCCCTTCATCCTTATCCAACAGTTCCATGTTCAAATTGTCCCAATTTTTGCTTTTCCTCCCTGAGGAAATTTTCTGCTTCTTGTGAGTTCTCAAAAGTTTTAAACCCCTCCTGAGTTTTAATACTAATTTTAGCTGGATAGAGTAGCCTAACTGATCTGCCTTCCTGTATTAGGCGAGAGCATAGAGGTGCACACTGTCTTCTCCTAGTGGAAGTCTCAAACGAGAAATCTTGGAATATGAGAAATTTCTTATTTTGATACATAACACCCTTTTGAAGCCTAAAAGCTCTTAATATCTTAGCCTTGTCCTGGAAGTTTAAATACCTAATAATAATAGGTCTAGGTCTATCCTTGCCTTCCTCCTGCTGCCTGAGAGCCCCAATCCTATGTGCCCGTTTAACTGGTAAGGCTTGCTCTCCCTCAGGCATAGAAAGTATAGAGGGTAGCTGAACTGCTGCGAAATGTAGCAAATCCTTTTCTAAAAGGGTTTCAGATATGCCAATTATTCTCAAGTTATTTCTCCTCGATCTATTCTCGAGATCCTCCACTTTATCAGTTAAGAATTTAACCTGTTTCCGTATTATTGTTAATTCCTGGTCTTTCTCAATGTCCCGGTCCTCTAGATCTGAGATGCGCTGTTCCACTAGGCCTACTCTAGCCAGTATTTGTTTTGTTTCCTGCGGAATAGACTCTTTGGTATTTTGTATAGCCTCAAACTTGGGCATAAAAAGTGCACTCATCTGTTTCAGCAACTCAGTGCTTGTTGTCAAATCAGGCCCCACCTCCTGCGAGGTTTCTGAGCTTAGTTCTGTACTACGTCTGGGTTGTTTTTTCTCTTGTTGTCTTCTCCCTGTCATATTTACAACTTTATTACCAGCGGACACTGAAATAAATTTATCCATAAGGGACGTGGCACTATTGTCCCTACTTTCCCTATATGACTTCCTCGTGTTTGTGTCTCCTTCTATCACTATCCTCCTTTTGATTAGCCTTTTAGCAGCTGTGAAGCTCCTATTGCCCTCTCCTCTTTTATCCTCAGGGTTCCTCTATGTATTGTTATTACCAAGACAAATATTTAAGCAGAGCTGAGAAAGGAAGAAAAATCTAACAGCTTCTCTTCCTCTCCTCCCTCCCTAACTTACCCCCAAACACCTACATAGTGCATAATACCAAAATCACTATATGGACGGGTACAGTAACATAATCACTCAGTGCATATACCTTACCAAAATGATATAATACTTAATTAGATTCCTATCAGATTCAATCCCATATATCCGACTGTTCCCAATATCAGAGGGCTATTTATGTGTCTAGTGCCCCAATCTTCTATCTTCTAACCTAATATACATTAATTCTACAGTGCACAATTCTAAATCAATAAATAAACTACAAAAAAGTAACAAATCCAACAGCCCTTCAGGACTTGCAAAGAAAATAAATAAATAAATGTGATACTTAATTAGCTTCTGTGCCATCACAGTCCCAAGTGTCCCAATATGTTTAATAACAAATAAGAGTCCTTTCTTCCCCTAGATATTTCCTCTGGGCAATCAGGGGTGATCTTTATCCGTGTCCTAGTTTCTCCCCAGTTTCTGCTTCAGCGAGTCTGTTGAAATAAAAGAGAGAAGGGGTGCCCCATGTGTGTATCCATAAAGAGGTGAGGATAAACCTAAGCTAGGGCCATGCAGGGTACTCACATGTTCCAAAGGCACCCACATGTGCCGGTAGAAGCGGGCTGAACCTTTAGCAGCAGTTCAGCATGCTGTTTCTCTCCTGGAGGATGTTGTTTTTCTTCCAAATTTAGGTAAACATGTAAAGGGGACATAAAATACAGTACCCTGTGTGAATCCGCTAAGAAAACAAGCATAAAATGTATACAGAGCAGTTACAGAGTACTCACAAACACAGCGGCACACTCTTGTGCCAGTTGTCGCAGGCTAAACCTTTTACAGCAGTCTAGCACGCTGTCCTCAGTTGCAATGTGTCTGTGTTCCTCCGGTACATAATTCAGAGAAGGAGACATAATACAAACCACAGATGTGTGACTCTATCATAAACAGTGCATGTATCATTAGTTAGCTTACAGAGTGGTACTCACAAGCGTTGCGGCACTCCTGTGTGCCTTTGGAAGCAGGCTGGACCTTTAAACAGCAGTCCAGCACGCTGATTTCTGTAATGACCATGTGTCTGTTTTTCCACTGAGCTTTTTTAGGGTTAAAATATGCTAATGAATTTGCTGTTTTTAGGACTTAACTCTAAATTTAACCTTATATCTAAGGGGGGGGGGGGGGCGGGGGAGATAACCCTTTTTTCTTTCCACAGCCCTAAATTCCTGGGGCAAGTCCTAGCAGATCTCCTTTGTTAATGACCAAACTCGCGGCATAGAGTGTGAATATTTGAGGAGGGCTGAGCAAAAATGATCCTTATCCCCCGTGGTATACCAGTAAGATTTGGGAGGGAATAACCTTTTACTGCAGCCTATCAAGGGGGAAGGGTATCAGTGTGCCGTATCAGTATCTACTACCTTAATTCCTTTCTCAGCCGCCTCTCCTCAACCTCCCATCTTGCCTAACGAGATTTCTAGCCACTTGCGGGGACCAGGAAGTGAGACCATCCGCCGTCGGCTGTGGATTCCGATCGCCACTTCCGTCTCACTGCACTGGTTCCCCGTCTCTCGATCTTTCCCGCCGGTTCCGCTAGCAGCGTTCACCCTGCGTGTCCCTCGCCTCGGCGCTCCTTACGTGCGCCAACGCCAAACGTGCCACAGTAGCTCCTAGGACCGCCCCCCGACAATTTTGTTTTTAATGTGCGATTCATGCGCTCAACTATACCAGAGGATTGTGGATGATATGGTACATGAAATCTGGTCTGTATTCCCAGTAGGGCACAGAGATTTTGCATTACCTGACCTGTAAAATGTGTACCCCTGTCTGAATCAATGAGTGTTGGAAAACCCCATCTTGAGAAAACATGTTCCCACAGTGCTCTGGCAGTAGCCTGTGCAGTATCACAACGAAGTGGAATAGCCTCAACCCATTTTGAAAAAATATCTACAATTACTAGGGCATACCTGAGCCCCCCTTTGATAGTGAAAGTGGACCTATAAAATCAATTTGGATAGCTTTCCAAGGGCTATCTGCTACTGGTATTCTCTGGAGAATGGATATCTGACCTTTTGGACATGGAATTATTTGAGCACACATTTTAAACAGGTTTCTGCTAAATCTGGCCAATTAATTTTTTGCCTTAAATGGTACTCTAATGCACTTTGGCCAATATGCCCAAGAAGAGAATGTGCTTGCTGTGTTATAGGTCCCTGCAAATGACTTGGAACCACAATAAACAATTTAGCTTGTGGATCAGTGTCATTGGAGTAACATATTAACCCATTACAAATTGAATTGAATAACCATTTGGGAGTGTTTGCTGTTCCTGTAACAGAGGGAAAAGGTTAGGATCTTTAGCTTGTTCTGTTTTCAAATCAGGTACCTCTGGATGTACCATTGTAATATTTGCTATGTGTTCCATTGTATCTTTAGATGCAACATGCTCTCTCCATGCTTCCTGTGTCTCACTGTCATTCTCATCTGATTGCCATGGTTCCCCATCCAAAGCTGCCGGTTTGGCTAACATGTCCACGTGTGCATTTCCTTGTGAATGTTCATCTGTGAAATGTGTGTGTGCCTTCACTTTAACAATGCTGACTGCAATGGGTGCTGTGTTCCCCAATCTACCAATTTCTTAAGGGCTTGAACATGTGATAGTGGTTTACCTGCTGAGTCTAACATTCCCTTTAGATTCCAAATTGGTAAGTACTCTGTCAGTGATCTGGTCACATAGGCACTGTCACTGTATATACAAATGTCTTGTGTGTCAAACTTGTGGCAAGCCATAGAAATTGCTTCTAATTTTGTCCCTGAACAATTTATGAGGTGATTCCCTGTGTGTGAATGTCTCTGTGCAGTCATGGAGTTCCCCCTGAGTGTGCATTAGTTGGGATAATGTGTAGTTTGCATTGTGTTGTACAGTGATGTCACAATGTTGCAAATCTTTTAACGACCTAGTCACTCTTTGTGTTGAAACCCCACTTAATGATTTTTCCAACAATAGTTTTATAGGGGTGTGTGGTGTTTGGAGGATGAGCTCCCCAAATCCTACTATATGCTCAGAAGCCTGAAATGTACAATGCACCCATAACAAAGCCTTGATACATGAGTCATATCCTTTCTCTACTGGAGTAAGAATTCTGGGAAAATAACCAACAGGCCTCCATTTTTCAGCCTTCTCCTGCAGTAGGACTGTGGAAATAGAATTGTCAGATGTGTATGTTTGTAAGGCAAAAAGGGGCCTCCCTCTCCACTGTGGCAAGGGCAGGGGCTGATGCTAAACCTTCTTGTAACACTTTAAATGCTTCCTCATGTTCTACACTCCAAGAAATTTTCCCAACATCCTCCATTTCAAAAGATCATAGAGAGGTTTTGCTTTTTCAGCAAACCCTTCAATGAAATCACGAGAAAAATTGACCAAGCCTAAGAATTGTCTTAAGGACTGCCTATGCAAAGGTCTGGGCACCTGAAGTATTGGTGTAACTAGTTCTCTAGTAGGGCATCTTGTACCCCTTTGTATTGATACTCCCAAAAATGTCAACTTTTGTCTCATTAATTGTACTTTTGAAGTGTTTAACTTGAGGCCAGAATCAGCAATCAAGTCAAACAGTTCATTCAGCCGCTACAAATGTTCCTCTACTGTCTCTGTTGTAACAAAATATAATCTACATACTGTATGATACTTTCTGGTACTGAAAAGTTTTTAAAACCTCTGCTAATGCTTGGTGAAAGTATGTTGGAGAGGTATGAAAGCCCTGAGAGAACTAATTGAAGCAATATTGCGTGTTAGCAAAGCAAAAAGCAAACTTATATTGGCACTCTGAGGCTAGTCTGACACTCCAAAAACCATTACTTATATCCAGAACGGAATACCACCTACATGTGGCACTCAGTTTGGATACAACTTCAGGAGTTGAAGCAACTAGATTTGTAACAGGTGGGGTAACTTTATTCACCATACGAAAATCAGCAGTTAACCTCCAAGTATTATTTGCTTTCTTTACTGGCTACAAAGGAGAATTATTAAATTTATGTCTTGTCCCTTGTGGGGGACTTAATGGTATGTCTGTCAGAGTCACTGAAGCTCCTGTGTCTATGAGGAGTTTGTGCTATGGCCCTCAATCACACCATAGACACAGGGACATCCAAAATGATCCCTAAATGTGTTACATATAGGGACCATGTCATCCAGGGCCTGAGGTAGTCAGTCAGAGCAGGATATCAGAGGAGAATTATTTTCATAATTCTTTTCATGATATCCCACTTCCCCTTCCCCCACAGTCATCACTCTCAAAGCCTCATGCGCTGGACCATACAGATTAGTACCAGGCCTAAGCTTTGGGGTGTATTCCTGTCCTGTTGTATCTGGGGGCTTAATCTTGTTATTTTCCCTACCCAATTCTGGTCATAGCTTTCTTTTGGAGGTGCAGAGGGATGTACTCTTTCCTGCCTTCCCTCAGTTTCCTTCTGAATTCTCGTCTGTATTTATATTTATTGCAGTAATGGCAAGTACCTTTAAAAGGACCCTCTGAATATTTTTGTTTCCCTTCATTAGTGGTAACCACAGCAATTCTGTGTTGCCCTGTGTTCCTTTTCTTTAGAATGTTTTTCCTAGCCTTACCTATAATAGATAACACACCCTCTAGTCACCCTCTAGTGTATTCTTTTCCTCAGCCATCAATTGTATGCTAGGGTCCAAGTATGTGAATTTTTAAATTAAATATTGCAACATATCACAAGGTGTCTGTTCTGGTGAAATTCTGTGTGTCAATCTATATAATTGCTAAAATTTAGCTGCAAATACCCATGGGTCATCCTTTAATGCTACTTGCATTTCTGAAAGAGAGTGACTGTCTAAATCTCTACTCCCTGTGACTAGTTTACAAACTGCTTTTAATCTGTCCCCATCTGAACCCCATTTATCCTCCTTAAACCAATCTGTGTTCAAATTAACTGGGCCTGCAACTGGTGATTGTAATCTAGCCGCATTGCTGCCTGGAAGCCAAATCTTTAACATTATGCATGCTTCAATAGGAGAAAGCATGTATTGTTTTATTGCAGACTCAACATTTGACATGTTAGTAAATACATCTGCTTTTACATCATACACTGGAAAGAGAGATTTTAACTTTACCAGTTGTCTCATTACTTTATCTCTATCTTGGTTTTAAATGGTAGTTGATACCAGGGATGATGTTGCAGGAGAGGTGGTAGAGAAAAGTAAATTTTGCGATTGAGTTAAATTTCTTCCCCTGGATCTTAAAATGGGTGTTAGTGATAAAGTATCTGTTTGGTGTTCTGGACTTAATGTTCTTGTCTTAGTTATCTGTGGAGTTAGTATGGGAATGTGTGTGCTCTCTGTATTTTCTGTGTGATCAAATCTTTCCTCACTGTGTGGAATAGGCACCCTCCCCCCATCAAAATGTGGACTTAGCAACCTTCCTCCATCAACATGTGCCCCATCTTCCTCTGACACAGATGGATTCTCCTTATTTAATACTGCGACAGGAGTTAAGTTTGCAAGCCCCTGTTTCAATGAAGCTATAAATTGGCCTCTTGCGTCATAATTTTCTTCTAACATAGTAATATATTCTGCATTCACACCACACATGGGACAGTTCTCATCCAATGTGCTACAATTGATCTCTGTTAACATGGCTATTGGGGGAGAATGTTCAGAGATTGCTCTATTCATTTGGTCTTTGATTGCTAACAACAGTTTCATACAATTCTGTAATTTTAACTTTTCTTTTGTTAAACAAAACCTCTTTTTATCAATAAGCTTATTTTCATTCTCACATTGTAACCATACATCTTGCAGTCTTTTAACTATATTAGTATTCTCATCAATAACAGTCTCAAATGTGTTACATTCTGCATATTTAACAATTAATTCCATACTCACACTTTGAAGTGTCTTCAGACTGCCAGCAAATCAGATTCACGTCCTGCCTGATATGATTTTCTCTGCGTCCGGTTCGACTGATTCCTAGGTATTCACCTAAATGCCTCTTGGATCTAGTCCTGGCCAGGGACTTAGTGCTGAAGCGCTAACACAAAAAAAGTATAGCAACAGAAAAACTAGGTTAAATTTTCATCCAAAAATCACACTTGTATTATAGCAAAGAGCATGGATTTGTCCCCGCTTTAAAACAAGTGTAGTTGGTAAGAAAATTATCGTTGGCTCGTCAATGAAATAAATGAGACTCTGTATTTCTTAGTGTCTGTTTGTTATACCTTTAGTGATATGCTAATATTCCTCTTAATAATCCCTTATGAATTATTATACCCACTATAAAATATTAACACACAATCACTAGCTTAATTAAACTCCCTGCAAGGTCATAACTTACAAGTCTTACTTCAAGCAATGCATTTCTTTTTTTATAATGAGGCTAAATAAACATTAATACAATATATGCAGATTAAATATAATTATACATATGCAGATCACATATAAATACACAGCACTGAATTAAACATCAATATTATACTAATACATATGCCCAGTCTATGTAAGAGTGTGTGATGTGCTGTAATAGAGGTTCTTAGCAGAGAGATACTCACATGCTGTTATCAATCCCAAAAGACAAGAGAGAGAGATTTTGTGTGTAGGGACTTATATAAGTTTTTATCTATCCCCCAATGATGAGGTCACTCATATACAATCCCCCTTGTTCTGTCCAGGTATATAATTATAGCCATGCCATGCGGTTGGGGGAAGGGCATATATGGTCACACAAAGGGTCTCTATATAGCTCTTTACTTAAACCAGCATGGGGTAACTTTATTCACCATACGAAAATCAGCAGTTAACCTCCAAATATTATTTGCTTTCTTTACTGGCTACAAAGGAGAATTATTAGAGGAGGAACATTTTCTAATTATTCCTTGGCTTTCAAGCTGACTAATAATTTGCCTCACAGGTTCAATAGCTTCTGCTGGAAAACAATACTGTCTTTGTAGAGGGGGGTCAGGGCCTACAATATTGATTTCAATGCCTTTTAATATGCCACAATCATTCTTATGTTGAGCCCATATGTCAGGGAAATCCATGACCAATCTCTTCAAATCAGGGTGACTTTCAGTATCCGGCCACACCCTTTCTGAAGGAATTGATTCAATGGATGCTATATGATTGATGTAAGAGTCATCTAATATAACAGGCTTTCTCCCTCTAGTATCCCTCCACAAAACATTGTTACACAGGTCCACTATCATCCCTTCTGATCTCATTATATCAGCACCAAGTATTGTACCCTCTGTATTTTTATTCTGCCAAATGGGAATTTCCTTAGTCCACTGATTGCCTAGTGTCATAGTCACATTTGGGATAATGGATGCTTGGGACTGGGATCCCCCAAGTCCCCCAATAAATTTATGTCTTGTCCCTTGTGGGGGACTTAATGGTATGTCTGTCAGAGTCACTGAAGCTCCTGTGTCTATGAGGAGTTTTGTGCTATGGCCCTCAATCACACCATAGACACAGGGACATCCAAAATGATCCCTAAATGTGTTACATATAGGGACCATGTCATCCAGGGCCTGAGGTAGTCAGTCAGAGCAGGATATCAGAGGAGAATTATTTTCATAATTCTTTTCATGATATCCCACTTCCCCTTCCCCCACAGTCATCACTCTCAAAGCCTCATGCGCTGGACCATACAGATTAGTACCAGGCCTAAGCTTTGGGGTGTATTCCTGTCCTGTTGTATCTGGGGGCTTAATCTTGTTATTTTCCCTACCCAATTCTGGTCATAGCTTTCTTTTGGAGGTGCAGAGGGATGTACTCTTTCCTGCCTTCCCTCAGTTTCCTTCTGAATTCTCGTCTGTATCCATATTTATTGCAGTAATGGCAAGTACCTTTAAAAGGACCCTCTGAATATTTTTGTTTCCCTTCATTAGTGGTAACCACAGCAATTCTGTGTTGCCCTGTGTTCCTTTTCTTTAGAATGTTTTTCCTAGCCTTACCTATAATAGATAACACACCCTCTAGTCACCCTCTAGTGTATTCTTTTCCTCAGCCATCAATTGTATGCTAGGGTCCAAGTATGTGAATTTTTAAATTAAATATTGCAACATATCACAAGGTGTCTGTTCTGGTGAAATTCTGTGTGTCAATCTATATAATTGCTAAAATTTAGCTGCAAATACCCATGGGTCATCCTTTAATGCTACTTGCATTTCTGAAAGAGAGTGACTGTCTAAATCTCTACTCCCTGTGACTAGTTTACAAACTGCTTTTAATCTGTCCCCATCTGAACCCCATTTATCCTCCTTAAACCAATCTGTGTTCAAATTAACTGGGCCTGCAACTGGTGATTGTAATCTAGCCGCATTGCTGCCTGGAAGCCAAATCTTTAACATTATGCATGCTTCTATAGGAGAAAGCATGTATTGTTTTATTGCAGACTCAACATTTGACATGTTAGTAAATACATCTGCTTTTACATCATACACTGGAAAGAGAGATTTTAACTTTACCAGTTGTCTCATTACTTTATCTCTATCTTGGTTGATGTTGCAGGAGAGGTGGTAGAGAAAAGTAAATTTTGCGATTGAGTTAAATTTCTTCCCCTGGATCTTAAACTGGGTGTTAGTGATAAAGTATCTGTTTGGTGTTCTGGACTTAATGTTCTTGTCTTAGTTATCTGTGTAGTTTGTATGGGAATGTGTGTGCTCTCTGTATTTTCTGTGTGATCAAATCTTTCCTCACTGTGTGGAATAGGCACCCTCCCCCCATCAAAATGTGGACTTAGCAACCTTCCTCCATCAACATGTGCCCCATCTTCCTCTGACACAGATGGATTCTCCTTATTTAATACTGCGACAGGAGTTAAGTTTGCAAGCCCCTGTTTCAATGAAGCTATAAATTGGCCTCTTGCGTCATCATTTTCTTCTAACGTTGTAATATATTCTGCATTCACACCACACATGGGACAGTTCTCATCCAATGTGTTACAATTGATCTCTGTTAACATGGCTATTGGGGGAGAATGTTCAGAGATTGCTCTATTGTAACCATACATCTTGCAGTCTTTTAACTATATTAGTATTCTCATCAATAACAGCCTCAAATGTGGTACATTCTGCATATTTAACAATTAATTCCATACTCACACTTTGAAGTGTCTTCAGACTGCCAGCAAATCAGATTCACGTCCTGCATGATATGATTTTCTCTGCGTCCGGTTCGACTGATTCCTAGGTATTCACCTAAATGCCTCTTGGATCTAGTCCTGGCCAGGGACTTAGTGCTGAAGCGCTAACACAAAAAAAGTATAGCAACAGAAAAACTAGGTTAAATTTTCATCCAAAAATCACACTTGTATTATAGCAAAGAGCATGGATTTGTCCCCGCTTTAAAACAAGTGTAGTTGGTAAGAAAATTATCGTTGGCTCGTCAATGAAATAAATGAGACTCTGTATTTCTTAGTGTCTGTTTGTTATACCTTTAGTGATATGCTAATATTCCTCTTAATAATCCCTTATGAATTATTATACCCACTATAAAATATTAACACACAATCACTAGCTCAATTAAACTACCTGCAAGGTCATAACTTACAAGTCTTACTTCAAGCAATGCATTTCTTTTATTATAATGAGGCTAAATAAACATTAATACAATATATGCAGATTAAATATAATTATACATATGCAGATCACATATAAATACACAGCACTGAATTAAACATCAATATTATACTAATACATATGCCCAGTCTATGTAAGAGTGTGTGATGTGCTGTAATAGAGGTTCTTAGCAGAGAGATACTCACATGCTGTTATCAATCCCAAAAGACAAGAGAGAGAGATTTTGTGTGTAGGGACTTATATAAGTTTTTATCTATCCCCCAATGATGAGGTCACTCATATACAATCCCCCTTGTTCTATCCAGGTATATAATTATAGCCATGCCATGCGGTTGGGGGAAGGGCATATATGGTCACACAAAGGGTCTCTATATAGCTCTTTACTTAAACCAGCTGGTCATCCTTATGAGATAGGGCCTGGTAATGTGATCTTTCTACATTCCAAAGTGACCCAGTATCTGAATAAAAAGTTAACCCCTTCCTGCTTACACAGCTGCATTTCTATAGTATTATGGCATATATTACCACTTTCTGACCACATCTGAATTCTGACAGATTATGCCATTTCACATGTAGTAAAAAAATGAAATATGCTTTAATTAATTAGTTTGCCCCCCTCCCCTGTTCATGTAATTTAAACACTGAAAATTATGGATTTTCCTATTCTGAGACTCAGAATTGCACCTTAGTAGAGATGATGATATAAATAACTGCAAAACAAAGGAAATGACAGTGGTTATCCTTTCTTACTCCAGTAACAAGTTCATACTGGCTTCTCCAAATAAGACAAGTGGTAGAGTAAACTTGGTAAACTGAAAAAAAGTGCACACTTTTGTTAATCTACTGCAAGATGACAGAAAAGTTTTGTAATTGCAGGGTGTTTTATGTCCATTTAATAGGTTACAGTAACTTGCCCTATAATAAAGCAACACTATAAACAATCCACGGGTAAGTAGTAATATATAATTTTTATACACTATATGATCAAAAGTATATAGACACCCAGGGGTGGAACTACGGTGGTCATGACGACTGCAAATGCGACTGGGCCTGCGACTCTGGGGAGCCCCAGCAGTTGTGACCTGTTCAGTGTGTGTGGGCAGCCCCTTTGTAAAGGGGAAGTGCGAGACCCTTACTGCTGTAAAAGTAACACTGACTAAAGTTATAATAGTGGTGCTTGCGCACCCTAGCCAGCATTTTTCCATTCAAGCAGTCATCTCGCGGCCTGGAAGCCGCAACCTGATAGAACTCTGACCTGGGAACATCGAGCGAGTATGGGGCACACGTGGAGGTGAGTGTGAATGCGCGCCTCTGATACACGAGCTGAGGTATTGGCAGGAGACTGGGGACAGAGCTTTTCACTTCCCTGGGGGTGGATGGTGAGTGTCACCATGAGGCGGGCTCTGTGCGCAGTTAGAACGACTGGCTCTGTGTGCAGTTAGAATGGCGGCAGGTGTTCAGGGTCCAGGGAAAAAAATTTTTTGGACTGATTTGTGCTGATTCGCGAGAGGATAGGTGTGCATGAGCCAAGTAAGCAGTAGAGGGGCAATCAGTCTGGCTGGGCGAGTTGCAAACACCACTAGCGATTTGCAAAGGGGCAAGCTGGGAGGCAGCTTTTGCTAGTGTACAAACAAAGGGTACAGGGAGAGCAGCCAGCACACTAGTGTCAGTGGCATATAGATCTGTGCACTTTATTAGGGCAAGTGGGCCACTTTCTCCATGGGTATGGTATTCAAATATTTTTTTGTGGTAAGCTTAGTTTATTCCCTAAGATATTATTTTTATATATATATATATATATATATATATATATATATATATATATATGTGTGTGTGTATACAGCATAGTCAGCTATGTATATATATATTTATGGTGGGACATTGAATTCTTGGAACTCTATATTTCTGAAAATAGAGTTCCAAGAGGAGTGTGTATGAAAAAATATCCATCTTTTGCTCTTAATAATCAAAAATTTATGGAAGAATGGAATGAGAGTTTAACCAATTGTTCCATAATGCTGATGAAACAACTATTGAGAGACAAAAAAGAGGAGAGATAAATAGTTTTAGTAGAAATTAATAAGGTTACTGAGGTTTTACAACCTTTTGTTACAACACAATAATTTGTTAATTATACTTCACAACTTAATGAGACTATAGACAAATTAGACTCGACTCTATATAATCGTAAAGTACAGAAGTATCACAGAGATGTGAAGGATTATTAATTAAATATAGTCTACTTCTGGCAGCAACATAAACCTAACAAACGTAATTGGTCCACCAATAAGACCAATTCTAAGACTACCAATAAAAGTAAAAACAAAAAAGGTGACAAGAGTAAGAATAGTACTGGTAGACATGTAACATTTTCTAGTATTAATACAGATCAACAGGACTCTAATGGTTCTAACACAGAGGATGACCCAGTTGTAGAGATACCTGAGTCACAACAGGAAGGATTAGAACCCAGTACTAGCAGAAAAGAACTAAAGACACTAGTGAAGCAACCTACACAAACTAGCACCCCTAAAAAAACTGAAGGTACCTTTCGGTACCCCAGCAGGGTCAGGAAAACCGCAAAGAAATAGCTGTTATCAACCTCTCTGATGTTACATTATCCAAAGTAGAAATTGACTTATTAAATAAAGGCTTGACATATGCACCTGCTCACAATTTTGAATTAATTAATACACTTATTGATGTTAAAAAATTTGTTCGGAAGTTGGTTTTGAAAAAACATTTTTTGCATCACAATGTAGACACACCAATTGAGGACACATCCCCTCCCACTTTTGGTCAATTAGTCGGTTTGAAATATACTGACCTAACACATCTTACTTACTAAATTTCACTTGAGCAAAAATCAATTAGACAAACTCAATAACTTTTAAATACCACCACGTCATTTTCTTATACAAATACCACATATTTCTACCCAATACACTCGAGACATTATCTACTGGACTTATATCAGAGAGTAGTTGAGAAATAACTGACTGAACTATTTAGAACAGTTGAAAATAATTTCCCTTTAAGACCACATGATAACATGACAAAATCAAAAAGACTAGCATTAGCCAGACTACAGAAGAAAGATAAAATTGTTATTACCCAAGCTGACAAGGGTGGGGCAGTTGTTGTGCTAAATAAAAGTGATTATGTCACTGAGATTAATTTACAGTTAAGTGATAGCTCTTTATACACCAAACTCACCTTTAATCCCACGCTCTCTTTCAAACTTAGCCACTTATATCTTTGTTCCAGAGCCCAGCACCCCTTATTTTCGCATAGTGCCCAAAATACACAAACAGTTAATTAAGCCTCCGGGATGGCCCATTGTGGCCAGTAATGGTTCACTGTGCGAGAAATTGGGTAGCTGGCTGGATCATATACTACAACCTACTATGCTATCCCTACCTGGTTATATTAAGGATAGTACACATCTCATAACACAATTAAAGGACATTGTCTGGAAGGACACATATACTTGGGTCACTATAGATGTGGCGGCTCTGTATTCCAACATTCCCCACACATTGGGATTGGAAGCCATTAACATTATGTTACATCAACACTCCAACTATAGTGACCAATTCATTTCCTTCATTGTCCAAGTCACTGAATTCCTACAAAAGCATAATTTCTTTATGTTTCAAGGGGAGTACTATCTGCAGAGATGCGGTACGGTAATGGGGGCGAAATTTGCCCTGGCTTATGCCAACATCTATATGGGCTGGCTAGAGCTTAACCGCATCTTTGCAGATAGTTTCCCTTTTTCTGATAATGTTATTTTATATGGGCGCTTCATTGACAATAACACGGTAGACACCTTTATTGACTTTATGAATGATAACCAATACAACTTGTCCTTTACGGCCCAGAGTAGTACCACTAAGATTAACTTTCTTGACCTGCTAATTGAAGTGGATCAAGATAAAATCCTCACCTCAACCTATCGCAAACCTTTAGCTCGCAACACCATACTACAAGCAGATTCATGTCACATCTCCCACTTAAAAAGAGGGATTCTGAAAGCACAATATTTACAGTTGCGCAGGAATTGCTCAGATGTTACAAAATATTACCTTCAAGCCCAAGAATTGACCACTAGATTAGTGCAAAGAGGTTACCATAGAGCTACCCTTAAAAAATTAGAAGTACCAGTTGCCCAAATGGATAGAAAGGAACTTTTCACATCCAGAAAAAAGAATACAGTCTTTCATAATAAGGGTAGTTTAGACCCTCACAGCCAGTCTACTCTGCTTATAACACAGTTTACTAGACAATACCAGCAGATCTGCAATGTAGTCAAGAAAAACTTGACTATATTGAAGGGGGATGATGCCCTAATTGAAGTAATAACAAAGGGAGTAAAATGTATAGCCAGAAAAACTTAGCAGGTAAACCTATACCTAATGTAACACATTCAAATTGGCTTAGTCCCAAAGTGGGATGCTTTAAGTGTGGTCATGTTCCTTGCAAAGCATGCACCTGTATTACAGTTACAGACACTTTTACCTCCAGCGTTACACAACAAACATTTAATATTAAGGATACAATTTATTGCACTTCTCAATTTGTCATTTATTTGGTCAATTGTCTCTATTGCTCCCAGCAGTATGTTGGGATCACAACCCGTCCTTTAGAAAGACAGAATTTGCGAACATTTACGGTCCCTTGATGATAAAGAACCTAAAACACCTGTAGCAAAACAATTTAGACTTCATGGTTTAGGCTCTAAATATTTTTCTTGCATAGGGATTGACAAAATCAAAATGTATCCTAGAGGGGGCGAAAGAGAAAAGAATCTTCGAAGGAAAGAGATTTTTTGGATAGTTAAATTGCACACAAGGGTACCTGAAGGTTTTAATAAGAGAATGGATGTAGACCTATTTGTAGAATAGTACCATATAACAAATGGTCATAAAATTACAGCATTCTTATTAATAACCATGTTCCAGAAATAAGTTAAAAGCAAAAAGTAGTAAAGTACTTAATTATTTATCATTATTTATTTAGTTAGTTTTTGTTTAATTAATGCTTATGATTATACATTTTTTATTGTATATGTTTTCTATTATTAAATTATTTTTACACATATATTTTGTTAATTATTTCTTTTGTGGCATAGGCGTTCCTTTTTTTTCTCCTTTGTCTGATATATATGATAAGTTTGTATAACCTATTGCCCTGTACAGATACTTTTAGATCAGTACCACTGGTCTTTTTTAGTTTCAGCTTACCTTATTAGTCTGTAGCTTGTGACCTCATTATGAGCCCATTGGCCGGCTATCTGTATATAGGGCATAGCATTACCTGTGATCTTTAGCCTCTGATAAAGCGCATGTGCGCATGCGCGAAACGCATCAGGTGATCTCTGAGTTATTCACCTATGCACCTGGCAACTGTTGCTGAATAAATAAACCTGTTTTCAAGCCTTAAGTCTCCGGTTTTCCATTTCTCCTTTTGGAACCTGGTTTTCTATATATATATATGTGTGTGTGTGTACACCCCTCAATGTTTTGTAAATATTTTATTATATATTTTCACGTGACACCACTGAAGAAATTACACTTTGCTACAATGTAAAGTAGTGAGTGTACAGCCTGTATAACAGTGTATATTTTCTGTCCCCTTAAAAGAACTGAACACACAGCCATTAATGTCTAAACCGTTGGCAACAAAAGTGAGTACAACCCTAAGTGAAATTGTCAAAATTGGGCCCAATTAGCCATTTTCCCTCCCCGGTGTCATGTGACTCGTTAGTGTTACAAGGTTTCAGGAGTGAATGGGGAGCAGGTGTGTTAAATTTGGTGTTATCACTCTCACATTCTCTCATACTGGTCACTGGAAGTTCAACATGGCACTTCATGGCAAAGAACTCTATGAGGATCTGAAAAAAAGAATTGTTGCTCTACATAAAGATGGCCTAGGCTATAAGAAGATTGCCAAGACCCTGAAACTGAGCTGCAGCACGATAGGCAAGACCATACAGCGGTTTCACAGGACAGGTTCCACTCAGAACAGGCCTCGCCATGGTCGACCATAGAAATTGAGTGCACATGCTCAGCGTCATATCCAGAGGTTGTCTTTGGGAAAACATACTTTATGTAAGAACTTACCTGATAAATTAATTTCTTTCATAATGGCAAGAGTTAATGAGCTAGTGACGTATGGGATATACATTCCTGCCAGGAGGGGCAAAGTTTCCCAAACCTCAAAACACCTATAAATACACCTCCCACCACGCTCACACCTTAGTTTAATGTATAGCCAAGTAGTGAGGAGTAAAAAGGAGTAAAAAAGCATATGAAAAAAGAGGAACTGGAAAATAATATTGTGCTTTTATACAAAAAATATATAACCACCAAAAACAGGGTGGGCCTCATGGACTCTTGCGATTATGAAAGAAATGAATTTATCAGGTATGTTCTTACATAAATTATGTTTTCTTTCATGTAAATGGCAAGAGTCCATAAGCTAGTGACATATGGGATAAAATACCCAAGATGTGGAAGTCCACAGAAGAAGGATAAAATAAAAACAGCTATTTCCGCTGAAAAATTAAATCCAAACAAAAAATAAGTTTTTCTTATAAATTTCAAGAAAAAAACTTAAAATATAAACAGAAGAATCAAACTGAGACAGCTGCCAATGGTAAAATTTAGTAAATGTATGCAAAGAAGACCAAGTTGCTGCTTTGCAAATCTGATCAACTAGAGCTTCATTCTTAAAAGCCCAAGAAGTGGCAACTGATCTAGTAGAATGAGCCATAATTCTCTGAGGCACAGACTGCCCCGCCACGAAGTAAGCCTTGGGAATCAAAAGCTTCAACCAAGATGCCAAAGAAATGGCAGAGGTTTTCTGACTTTTCCTAGAACCAGAAAAAACAACAAATACACTAGAAGTCTTCCTTAAATCTTTAGTAGCCTCAACATAGTATTTTAAAGTTCTTATCACATCCAAAGAGTGTAACGATTTCTCAAGAGAATTCTTAGGATTCGGACACAAGGAAGGAACAACAATTTCCCTACTAATGTTGTTAGAATTCACAACCTTAGGAAGAAATTTAAACGAAGTCCGGAAAAAAGCTTTATCCTGATGGAAAATCAGAAAAGGAGTCTCACAAGAGAGATCAGAGAATTCAGAAACTCTTCTAGCAGAAGAGATAGCCAAAAGGAACAATACTTACCAAGAAAGCAGTTTAATATCCAAAGAATGCATAGGCTCAAAAGGAGGAGCCTGCAAAACCTTCAAAACCAAATTAAGACACCAAGGAGGAGAAATAGATTTAATAACAGGCTTGATATGGACCAAAGCCTGAACAGAACTGTGAATATCAGGAAGTTTAGTAATCTTTCTATGAAATAAAACAGAAAGAGCAAAGATTTGTCCCTTCAAAGTACTTGCAGACAAACTTTTATCCAAACCGTCCTGAAGAAACTGTAAAATTCTGTAAACTGTAAAATTGTAAAGAAAAGAGAATTTATGAGAACACCATGAAATATAGGTTTTCCCAACCCAATAATAAATCTTCCATGAGCCTGCAACATAGTATTAATGAAACCTCTATGACGAAGCACTAAGCATTCAATTTCCATACCTTCAAATTTTACGATTTGAGATCCTGATGGGAAAATGGCCCTTGAGACAGGAGGTCTGGCCTTAAAGGAAGTGGCCAAGGTTGACAACTGGACATCCGGACAAGATCCGCATACCAAAACCTGTGAGGCCATGCTGGTGCTATCAGAAACACATGAATGTTCCATTATGATCTTGGAGATCACCCTTGGAAGAAGAACTAGCGGCGGAAAAATATAAGCAAGTTGGTAAGACCAAGGACTGCTAACGCATCCACCGTCTCCGCCTGAGGATCCCTGGACCTGGAAAGATATCTGAGAAGTTTCTTGTTTAGATGGGAAGCCATCAGATATATTTCTAGAAGACCCCACATCTGTACAATGTAAAAAAACACATCTGGAGGGAGAGACCACTCCCCCGGATGTAAAGTCTGACAGCTGAGATAATCCGCTTCCCAATTGTCTACACCTGGGATATGAATCGCAGAAATTAGACAAGAGTTGGATTGAGCCCAAGAAAGTATCTGTGATACTTCTTTCATTGCTAAAGGACTGCAAGTCCCTCCCTGATGATTAGATTTGAATAAAAACCCAGACCCTGTTCCTAAGGCGGAACTGGTATAATCACCCCTGAAAGCTCCAAATCTGAAACGCACTTCAGAAAAGCCTAAGCTTTCACAGGATTTGTTGGAACGTGAGAGAGAAAAAATCTTCTCCCAGGAGGTCTTATTCTGAAACCTATTTGATACCCTTGAAAGACAATGCTCTGAATACACTGATTCTGAACAGAATCTGCCAAATGTTTTGAAATAATTTCAATCTGCCCCCCACCAGTTGAACTGGATTGAGAGCCGCACCTTCATGCAGTCTTGGGGGCTGGCTTTGGTTTCTTATAAGGCTTGGATTTATTCTGATAAAGACAAAAGCAGAGAGACACCAAGGCATAGAGCAGTATCAAAAAGCATATACAGCAGCACTGAGGCAAAGGAGTAGCAGGGCAATCCAATAGTTAAAAAATATAACTTTTATTTAAACATGTGTTAAAAGAATACACAGCTCCAAACTCCCTGACTAGTTTCGTGCCCTATAGGCACTTAATCATAGGGTAAGTTTGTCAGGTGATAGTACCTCTATTTAAAGAGACCAATACACCTGTATACAATTAAATGAAACAACACATACATACTACTCAGGGAGTCAGGGAGTTTGGAGCTGTGTATTCTTTTAACACATGTTTAAATAAAAGTTATATTTTTTAACTATTGGATTGCCCTGCTACTCCTTTGCCTCAGTGCTGCTGTATATGCTTTTTGAATCTATATTTTCGGCTACACCGGCCGTTTTTTCACAGCTTAGCACCCCTGTTACTTGTTAGCTGCCTGTATCCGCCTCTGCATATGGATTGTGCCAGAACTCCCTGCCTGTAGCAGCCTGGTATTGTTTGTCTGCATAGAGCAGTATCGTCAAGTCGTAAGAAGACCGGCCCTCCCCTAGATAGATGGAATATTCACAAGTGGAGCGACACAGCGTGTCAGTACTCGCAAACCGGAACTATTGAGAGTCGCCCGGCAGACACACAGTGGCTAAATGACGTGCAGGACCGCGTCCAATCCCAGTGTCGGTTTCTCCAGATCTCTCCCAGCAGCGGTCTTATGACAGAGCCAATATAATGGGCTGGAGTAACTGGTTTGCATAAATAAATGTGTAGTAGATATACCACAACACAGCACAGGTAATGGAGATAAAAGTGTATGAAAATATAAACAGAAAAACAATAACAGCAACGCGTTTCTCGTCAGATGGCCGTTTCATCAGGCTGTAAATCCTATATCTAAATCATCTCACTAAATACCCTGCATTAACCAATACGAGGGCGTCCTCAGAACACAACCCCCTCCTATATTAAGACATGAATTAACTATTAGAGTCGTGATAACAAATGAACATACAATTCATACAGTATGTTAGAGAGTTTGATATACATCAAAACAAACCCCCTGTTTGTTCTAGAATAACTTTCTAATACATTAAAATATTTGTGTATATTATAAAAAACATACCTAAACATACAGTATATAAAATTCATATATTGAATAAATTGATATAAATATCCATATATACAAAAAAATCTGACGTATCATAATGCTATGTTCATACGAAGCCTCAATATGTGTCCTCTATATAGTAATAGATATATAATATCCTTAATGTTTCCTATATGCATTACCATATAATCCTACATATAAATATATGTAGGATATTAGCTGAATACCCCTCATCACAATTGAACTTCAGATAGACGTTCAAAATAGAATATCTCTAGCCTATTAGCCTCAAGCTAACTACATTTATGCCAGTGGGTATATCTATTCACTATCATATTCACTATCATTCATCATAACTGCATTTTGCTATAAGATGCTATATTACTATCGTTATACAAAACTGTATTGCACTCATTGATGTTCAATAGTCTATAATGACACTACATGGACCTAAAATGTTATAGATGTTGACATATACTCTTGGTGAATTTCTTATAGTGATAATATTTCCAAACATGCCCATCCTCTTGGAAACAGAAAAGCATATCCAGTTACCTAGAGCCTGTAGTTTCCCTTGCAACCCCCCAAAAAGGAAAAAGACCTCATGGCCACGGGATGTAGAGGACGAGGCACAGCCCTCAAAAAGGCAAAACTACAGGCACTAGGTAAAGGGATATATAACCTCTCTTCACATATTTTAACTGAATGAGGTGAGAATTTTGGGTAGGGGCCTGTCTTTCAGTCCCACAAATAAACATAATGTGTTTTCTCTTTTTGCTGATTTAAATTGTTTTACTCAAAAGCTATCTATGCAGAAATATTTGCCGAGAAAAAACTCAAAAATGAAATATATGCTCCTATACTTACTAACCATATGGACATTAGACTGGCAGGCACACAAATTCCAGTATTTAAACCTGACTCACTAGCTGAACAATTGTGTGTATATACGAACCGAATTTAAGAACAAATCTAATCTTACACCACAACTACAGAATAATGCCAATATTGAGATCTTTAGACAGTTGGTGGGAGATGATATAGAATTAATTTCAAAAAATTCTAATAAGAAATTTAAAGATAATCTATACACCAATGAATGAAGAGCTATAACAAGCTTGAGAAGTGATAGATCCCTAGTCATAAGGCAGGCGGATAAGGGAGGTGGAATTGTCCTCCAAAATTTGGAAGACTATCTTTTGGAGGCTAGGAAAATACTTTTTGACACCTCCTATTATATCAAACTCAATTATAACCCGACTATACAATATAAAGATATAGTAAAAGATCTTGTAGAACATGCATTTATGGAAGGTATAATACTTAAAGAGGAAAAAGAGTTTTTTTTGTCCCGAAAGAACCTAATTATGCCTTTAAATACTATCTGCCAAAACTATATAAGAACCCAAAGTGCCCCCCAGGGAGGCCCTTAATCGCGGGTATTGGAAGTCTTACTGATAATGTGTCCTCTTATGTGGACTATTTCTTACAAAAATATGTACTTGGCCTCGCATCTTATATTCGTGATTCTACTGATTTAATTAAGAAACTAGAATCTGTTCCTGTGACTCAGGATTTGTTATGGATAACTTGTGACGTACAGTCACTATACTCTAATATATCACATCAACTAGGTATTTCAGCAGTATCTGAGTATTTACAGGGAGATATTTATTTGCCTTCCAATCAATGTCAGTTTATTCTACAACTCATATCTTTCATCTTGAGGCATAATTATTTTCTGTTTCAGGATAGTTTTTTTCTTCAAACTAAGGGTACCGCCATGGGTACCAGGTTCGCCCCTAGTTATGCCAATTTGCTCATGGGTTCATTTGAACATCAATATGTCCATGACAAGGCATGCGGGGTGAACCTGGTATTCTATGGGCGGTACATTGATGATATGATTTTCATATGGAAGGGTTGTATAACCTCTGCCAATTCTTTTGTTGAACATCTTAACCATAATGACATGGGACTTTCTTTCACGAGTTGTATACATTAGGAGACTATAGTGTTTCTGGACCTTAAATTGAAATATATGGGGAATAAGGTTACGAGTACTACCCATTTCAACAGTTACTTGGATATTAATAGCCATCATTATTTCCCATGGAAACGAAATGTGCTTTATGGCCAATTTAAACGGATCCGACGTAACTGCAGCAATTTATAACTACCCCCATCATATTATAGAAAATGTTTTTTTGAGAGCTGAACTTGATAAAAGGGAGGATTATTTTAAACCTAAAAGGACTACTATGATAGAGTCTAATCTGATGAAAAAATTGGTATTATTTATTACAGATTACAATTGTCATAAATAAAAAGAGAGAAGCGCTCAACCTGGGAACGAACAATAGCATAATAGCTTGTTCTATGGCTAGTTACCACCCTAGAAGCAGCCTCTTTTTGCTCAATATGTGCCTTTCACAGAAAAGAACTTTCCTGTAGCATATCAGTCTGATCCTGACTTCACAGTACAGTCCAGCCCCGAAATACCAGGCAATCCCTTTCTGAACAAGAGAAACAGCAAAACCCCAGACGTACGTTTCGGCCTATTGTGGGCCTTGTCAGTGAGGTGCAGCCATATCCCTCTAGGCACACTGAGCAACGGGTCCACGTCTGGATTCCCGCATCACACTTAGGGAGACTTCCCTAAGTGTCATAATTTGCATAAATAAAAAGAGAGAAGCGCTCAACCTGGGAACGAACAATAGCATAATAGCTTGTTCTATGGCTAGTTACCACCCTAGAAGCAGCCTCTTTTTGCTCAATATGTGCCTTTCACAGAAAAGAACTTTCCTGTAGCATATCAGTCTGATCCTGACTTCACAGTACAGTCCAGCCCCGAAATACCAGGCAATCCCTTTCTGAACAAGAGAAACAGCAAAACCCCAGATGTACGTTTCGGCCTATTGTGGGCCTCGTCAGTGAGGTGCAGCCATATCCCTCTAGGCACACTGAGCAACGGGTCCACGTCTGGATTCCCGCATCACACTTAGGGAGACTTCCCTAAGTGTCATAATTTGCATAAATAAAAAGAGACAAGCGCTCAACCTGGGAACGAACAATAGCATAATAGCTTGTTCTATGGCTAGTTACCACCCTAGAAGCAGCCTCTTTTTGCTCAATATGTGCCTTTCACAGAAAAGAACTTTCCTGTAGCATATCAGTCTGATCCTGACTTCACAGTACAGTCCAGCCCCAAAATACCAGGCAATCCCTTTCTGAACAAGAGAAACAGCAAAACCCCAGACGTACGTTTCGGCCTATTGTGGGCCTCGTCAGTGAGGTGCAGCCATATCCCTCTAGGCACACTGAGCAACGGGTCCACGTCTGGATTCCCGCATCACACTTAGGGAGACTTCCCTAAGTGTCATAATTTGCATAAATAAAAAGAGAGAAGCGCTCAACCTGGGAACGAACAATAGCATAATAGCTTGTTCTATGGCTAGTTACCACCCTAGAAGCAGCCTCTTTTTGCTCAATATGTGCCTTTCACAGAAAAGAACTTTCCTGTAGCATATCAGTCTGATCCTGACTTCACAGTACAGTCCAGCCCCGAAATACCAGGCAATCCCTTTCTGAACAAGAGAAACAGCAAAACCCCAGACGTACGTTTCGGCCTATTGTGGGCCTCGTCAGTGAGGTGCAGCCATATCCCTCTAGGCACACTGAGCAACGGGTCCACGTCTGGATTCCCGCATCACACTTAGGGAGACTTCCCTAAGTGTCATAATTTGCATAAATAAAAAGAGAGAAGCGCTCAACCTGGGAACGAACAATAGCATAATAGCTTGTTCTATGGCTAGTTACCACCCTAGAAGCAGCCTCTTTTTGCTCAATATGTGCCTTTCACAGAAAAGAACTTTCCTGTAGCATATCAGTCTGATCCTGACTTCACAGTACAGTCCAGCCCCGAAATACCAGGCAATCCCTTTCTGAACAAGAGAAACAGCAAAACCCCAGACGTACGTTTCGGCCTATTGTGGGCCTCGTCAGTGAGGTGCAGCCATATCCCTCTAGGCACACTGAGCAACGGGTCCACGTCTGGATTCCCGCATCACACTTAGGGAGACTTCCCTAAGTGTCATAATTTGCATAAATAAAAAGAGAGAAGCGCTCAACCTGGGAACGAACAATAGCATAATAGCTTGTTCTATGGCTAGTTACCACCCTAGAAGCAGCCTCTTTTTGCTCAATATGTGCCTTTCACAGAAAAGAACTTTCCTGTAGCATATCAGTCTGATCCTGACTTCACAGTACAGTCCAGCCCCGAAATACCAGGCAATCCCTTTCTGAACAAGAGAAACAGCAAAACCCCAGACGTACGTTTCGGCCTATTGTGGGCCTCGTCAGTGAGGTGCAGCCATATCCCTCTAGGCACACTGAGCAACGGGTCCACGTCTGGATTCCCGCATCACACTTAGGGAGACTTCCCTAAGTGTCATAATTTGCATAAATAAAAAGAGAGAAGCGCTCAACCTGGGAACGAACAATAGCATAATAGCTTGTTCTATGGCTAGTTACCACCCTAGAAGCAGCCTCTTTTTGCTCAATATGTGCCTTTCACAGAAAAGAACTTTCCTGTAGCATATCAGTCTGATCCTGACTTCACAGTACAGTCCAGCCCCGAAATACCAGGCAATCCCTTTCTGAACAAGAGAAACAGCAAAACCCCAGACGTACGTTTCGGCCTATTGTGGGCCTCGTCAGTGAGGTGCAGCCATATCCCTCTAGGCACACTGAGCAACGGGTCCACGTCTGGATTTTTTTTATTTATGCAAATTATGACATTTTGGGAAGTCTCCCTAAGTGTGATGCGGGAATCCAGACGTGGACCCGTTGCTCAGTGTGCCTAGAGGGATATGGCTGCACCTCACTGACGAGGCCCACAATAGGCCGAAACGTACGTCTGGGGTTTTGCTGTTTCTCTCGTTCAGAGAAGAATTGCCTGGTATTTCGGGGCTGGACTGTACTGTGAAGTCAGGATCAGACTGATATGCTTCAGGAAAGTTTTTCTCTGTGAAAGGCACATGTTGAGCAAAAAGAGGCTGCTTCTTGGGTTGGTAACTAGCCATAGAACAAGCTATTATGCTATTGTTCGTTTCCAGGTTGAGCGCTTCTCTCTTTTTATTTATGCAAATTATGACATTTTGGGAAGTCTCCCTAAGTGTGATGCGGGAATCCAGACGTGGACCCGTTGCTCAGTGTGCCTAGAGGGATATGGCTGCACCTCACTGACGAGGCCCACAATAGGCCGAAACGTACGTCTGGGGTTTTGCTGTTTCTCTCGTTCAGAGAAGAATTGCCTGGTATTTCGGGGCTGGACTGTACTGTGAAGTCAGGATCAGACTGATATGCTTCAGGAAAGTTTTTCTCTGTGAAAGGCACATGTTGAGCAAAAAGAGTCTGCTTCTTGGGTTGGTAACTAGCCATAGAACAAGCTATTATGCTATTGTTCGTTTCCAGGTTGAGCGCTTCTCTCTTTTTATTTATGCAAAATATGACATTTTGGGAAGTCTCCCTAAGTGTGATGCGGGAATCCAGACGTGGACCCGTTGCTCAGTGTGCCTAGAGGGATATGGCTGCACCTCACTGACGAGGCCCACAATAGGCTGAAACGTACGTCTGGGGTTTTGCTGTTTCTCTCGTTCAGAGAAGAATTGCCTGGTATTTCGGGGCTGGACTGTACTGTGAAGTCAGGATCAGACTGATATGCTTCAGGAAAGTTTTTCTCTGTGAAAGGCACATGTTGAGCAAAAAGAGGCTGCTTCTTGGGTTGGTAACTAGCCATAGAACAAGCTATTATGCTATTGTTCGTTTCCAGGTTGAGCGCTTCTCTCTTTTTATTTTTGCAAATTATGACATTTTGGGAAGTCTCCCTAAGTGTGATGCGGGAATCCAGACGTGGACCCGTTGCTCAGTGTGCCTAGAGGGATATGGCTGCACCTCACTGACGAGGCCCACAATAGGCCGAAACGTACGTCTGGGGTTTTGCTGTTTCTCTCGTTCAGAGAAGAATTGCCTGGTATTTCGGGGCTGGACTGTACTGTGAAGTCAGGATCAGACTGATATGCTTCAGGAAAGTTTTTCTCTGTGAAAGGCACATGTTGAGCAAAAAGAGGCTGCTTCTTGGGTTGGTAACTAGCCATAGAACAAGCTATTATGCTATTGTTCGTTTCCAGGTTGACCGCTTCTCTCTTTTTATTTATGCAAATTATGACATTTTGGGAAGTCTCCCTAAGTGTGATGCGGGAATCCAGACGTGGACCCGTTGCTCAGTGTGCCTAGAGGGATATGGCTGCACCTCACTGACGAGGCCCACAATAGGCCAAAACGTACGTCTGGGGTTTTGCTGTTTCTCTCGTTCAGAGAAGAATTGCCTGGTATTTCGGGGCTGGACTGTACTGTGAAGTCAGGATCAGACTGATATGCTTCAGGAAAGTTTTTCTCTGTGAAAGGCACATGTTGAGCAAAAAGAGGCTGCTTCTTGGGTTGGTAACTAGCCATAGAACAAGCTATTATGCTATTGTTCGTTTCCAGGTTGAGCGCTTCTCTCTTTTTATTTATGCAAATTATGACATTTTGGGAAGTCTCCCTAAGTGTGATGCGGGAATCCAGACGTGGACCCGTTGCTCAGTGTGCCTAGAGGGATATGGCTGCACCTCACTGACGAGGCCCACAATAGGCCGAAACGTACGTCTGGGGTTTTGCTGTTTCTCTCGTTCAGAGAAGAATTGCCTGGTATTTCGGGGCTGGACTGTACTGTGAAGTCAGGATCAGACTGATATGCTTCAGGAAAGTTTTTCTCTGTGAAAGGCACATGTTGAGCAAAAAGAGGCTGCTTCTTGGGTTGGTAACTAGCCATAGAACAAGCTATTATGCTATTGTTCGTTTCCAGGTTGAGCGCTTCTCTCTTTTTATTTATGCAAAATATGACATTTTGGGAAGTCTCCCTAAGTGTGATGCGGGAATCCAGACGTGGACCCGTTGCTCAGTGTGCCTAGAGGGATATGGCTGCACCTCACTGACGAGGCCCACAATAGGCCGAAACGTACGTCTGGGGTTTTGCTGTTTCTCTCGTTCAGAGAAGAATTGCCTGGTATTTCGGGGCTGGACTGTACTGTGAAGTCAGGATCAGACTGATATGCTTCAGGAAAGTTTTTCTCTGTGAAAGGCACATGTTGAGCAAAAAGAGGCTGCTTCTTGGGTTGGTAACTAGCCATAGAACAAGCTATTATGCTATTGTTCGTTTCCAGGTTGAGCGCTTCTCTCTTTTTATTTATGCAAATTATGACATTTTGGGAAGTCTCCCTAAGTGTGATGCGGGAATCCAGACGTGGACCCGTTGCTCAGTGTGCCTAGAGGGATATGGCTGCACCTCACTGACGAGGCCCACAATAGGCCGAAACGTACGTCTGGGGTTTTGCTGTTTCTCTCGTTCAGAGAAGAATTGCCTGGTATTTCGGGGCTGGACTGTACTGTGAAGTCAGGATCAGACTGATATGCTTCAGGAAAGTTTTTCTCTGTGAAAGGCACATGTTGAGCAAAAAGAGGCTGCTTCTTGGGTTGGTAACTAGCCATAGAACAAGCTATTATGCTATTGTTCGTTTCCAGGTTGAGCGCTTCTCTCTTTTTATTTATGCAAATTATGACATTTTGGGAAGTCTCCCTAAGTGTGATGCGGGAATCCAGACGTGGACCCGTTGCTCAGTGTGCCTAGAGGGATATGGCTGCACCTCACTGACGAGGCCCACAATAGGCCGAAACGTACGTCTGGGGTTTTGCTGTTTCTCTCGTTCAGAGAAGAATTGCCTGGTATTTCGGGGCTGGACTGTACTGTGAAGTCAGGATCAGACTGATATGCTTCAGGAAAGTTTTTCTCTGTGAAAGGCACATGTTGAGCAAAAAGAGGCTGCTTCTTGGGTTGGTAACTAGCCATAGAACAAGCTATTATGCTATTGTTCGTTTCCAGGTTGAGCGCTTCTCTCTTTTTATTTATGCAAATTATGACATTTTGGGAAGTCTCCCTAAGTGTGATGCGGGAATCCAGACGTGGACCCGTTGCTCAGTGTGCCTAGAGGGATATGGCTGCACCTCACTGACGAGGCCCACAATAAGCCGAAACGTACGTCTGGGGTTTTGCTGTTTCTCACGTTCAGAGAAGAATTGCCTGGTATTTCGGGGCTGGACTGTACTGTGAAGTCAGGATCAGACTGATATGCTTCAGGAAAGTTTTTCTCTGTGAAAGGCACATGTTGAGCAAAAAGAGGCTGCTTCTTGGGTTGGTAACTAGCCATAGAACAAGCTATTATGCTATTGTTCGTTTCCAGGTTGAGCGCTTCTCTCTTTTTATTTATGCAGATTACAATTGTCATCATAAAGAAATTAAACAAATCAGTACCAAACATTGGAATATTTTGAGAAGAGACCCGATTTTGGGCAAAACATTAGACGATAAACCTAGGATAGTGTATTAAAAAGCTCCCAACTTAAAAACAATTTTGGCCCCTAGTAAAGTCGTAAAACATAGTATATCTTTCAATTGTAAACAGTCAAAAAATCTACCGGTAGGGTCTTATAAGTGAGGAGTCAGTAGATGTAAATGATGTATTAATATCACACACAGATTAAGAAGACTTTTAAATCAAATGTGTCTAATAAGCAATTTTCCATTACTGGACACATATCTTGTGCTTCACGTTATGTATTCTACCTACTATCCTGTGTTTGTGGGGTACAGTATGTAGGTAGGACCTGTAGGAGATTGAGTATCAGATAGTCTGAACATGTACCGAATATGAAATGCAACTATAAAAATCACAGTGTCCCGAGACACTGTAACTATTCACATGGTGGCAATATTGATTGTTTCACCATCTGTCCTATAGAGTATATTCCTTTATCCCATCTGTACAATAGACTTTCCAGACTCAGACAGAGGGAGACCTACTGGATACGCACTCTTAAAAGCCTTCATCCTAGTGGTTTAAACCTGAATATAGATTTGGCTGCTTTCTAAACCAGATTATATTCTAGTGTGATTCAGTGGGTCTCCCTTTTGTTTTTGTCTCTGTTTGGAAATATCACTATAACAAATTCACCAAGAGTATATGTTAACATCTATAACATTTTAGGACCATGTAGTGTCATTATAGATTATTGAGCATCAATGAGTTTTGTCTCTTTTGGGAGAACAAATATTAATAGTGCAATACAGTTTTGTATAACGATAGTAATATAGCATCTTATAGCAAAATGCAGTTATGTAGAATGATAGTGAATATGATAGTGAATAGATATACCCACTGGCATACATGTAGTTAGCTTGAGGCTAATAGGCTAGAGATATTGAACCGTCTATCTATTCTTAAGTAAGAGAAGACCAATTGTGATGAGGGGTATTCAGCTAATATCCTACATATATTTAAATGTAGGATTATCTGGTAATGCATATAGGAAACATTAAGGATATTATATATCTATTACTATATAGAGGACACATATTGAGGCTTCGTACGAACATAGCATTATGATACGTCAGATTTTTTTGTATATATGGATATTTATATCAATTTATTCAATATATGAATTTTATATATGTTTAGGTATGTTTTTTATAATATACACAAATGTTTTAATGTATTAGAAAGTTATTCTAGAACGGACAGGGGGTTTGTTTTGATGTATATAAAACTCTCTAACATACTGTATGAATTGTATGTTCATTTGTTATCATGACTCTAATAGTTAATTGATGTCTTAATATAGGAGGGGTGGGGTGTTCTGAGGACGCCCTCGTATTGGTTAATGCAGGGTATTTAGTGAGATGATTTAGATATAGGATTTACAGTCTGATGAAACGGCCATCTGCCGAGAAACGCATTGCTGTTATTGTTTTTATGTTTATATTTTAATAAACTTTTATCTCCGTTACCTGTGCTGTGTTGTGGTATATCTAATACACATTTATTTGTGCAAACCAGTTACTCCAGCCCATTATATTGGCTCTGTCATAAGAACGCCGCTGGGAGAGATCCGTAGAAACCGACACTGGGATTGGACGAGGTCCTGCACGTCATTTAGCCACTGTGTGTCTGCCAGGTGACTCTCAATAGTTCCGGTTTGCGAGTCCTGACACGCTGTGTCGCTCCGCTTGTGAGTATTCCGTCTATCTAGGGGAGGGTCGGTCTTCTTACGACTTGATGATACTGCTCTATGCCTTGGCGCCTCTCTGCTGTTGTCTTTATCTGTCTTAGGAGTCTGGTCTGGATTATTTTACTTGGGAGTGCAGCCTGAAATACGGAGGATCTGTTTTACAATTTCCTTTTCACATAAGCGCACCTCTTTGGGGATCTCCTATCCTGTGTTGACTTGGATTTATTCTAACTTGAAGATGGCTTCCAATTGGAACCAGAGTCCTTAGTGGAAGGAGTGGTTTTCTGTTCTCTATTCTGACGAAAGGAACAAAAACGATTAGAAGCTTTAGATTTACCCTTAGATTTTTTATCTTTGGACAAAAAAACTTCCTTCCCCCCAGTGATAGGGGAAATAATAGAATCCAACTGAGAACCAAATAAATTATTACCTTGGAAAGCTAGAGATAGTAATCTAGATTTAGATACAATGTCAGCATTCCATGATTTATGTTTAAATCTTTTTTATTGTCGAGGGTTTTCACAATACAAAGATAAGTCATTTCTTGTCATGGAACAATCGGTACATCTTTAACTATACATTTGGAAAAGATAAAGTGACCATAGGTTATTACAATATATGGATTAAATGTATGTCTCTCCCTATAGGAGTATCGGGTACCTAGGCCGACCTTCACTCAAGAGTTCTTCATTATTTGCTTCTCAGAAAGTCTCTAGGCATATAATTGTCCATATCTTTCCTCCTATTCCGGACTGTTCCAGTGTTTATTAACCCGTGTTTAACCATATTCTTATGGCTCAGATTATAACTAATAGTTCAATTTTCTTAAACTAAATTTAACTATTAACTAGGTTTAAGCTGTATTCCTTGGTGTCTCTGTAGGTTTCTTGACCTCAGCTTAAAAAAAGAAAAACTGAGTAACAAGTAAAAAAGGAACATGCCAAAAAACAAAAATAAAACAAATTAAATTGCCGTGTGACTCCTCTTTTCCTCTCTCTCAGGTCTTGTTATTTACTTCCACTACCTCTAGGCTGGTAAAGTCTATCTCGTTCTAACTTATTCTGTGTCTATTGAGTGACCAGTAAAACCAGATCTTTTCAAATTGTGTTTGTGTGTCTAGTATTTGTGAAGCAGTTTCATATAATCGGTGTGTTTGAGAAATCTTATTGAAAACTTCATCCCAAGGGGGCGCTGAGGTTTTCCAGTGTTTTGCTATACAGGATCTGGCTACCGTACAAATGATTCTAATGAAAGTGTTTATCTGTTTGTTGAACTGGGGTAATGGGATGTGTAGGATGGCCTGTGATGGAGTTAACTGAATATGTTCATCTAGAACTGATCTTAGCAGATTGGATGTTTTAGTCCATATGTCATTCACCCTCCCGCATTCCCACCACATGTGGCAGTATGAGCCCACTTCCCCACAGCCTCTGTAGCAGGACCTATTATGACTGGGTGACATGTGTGCGGTTTTCACTGGGGTTAGGTACCACCTGAACATTGTCTTGATAGTGTTTTCTCTCAAGTCAGCACTTAATAGTCCTTTACAGGCTGAATTAAACGTGTCATCCCACCATTGCTTATCTTTAATTATATCTAAGTCTCTTTCCCAGTTTAGAATCAGGTTAGATTTTGATGAATTGTTGGATGCTTGTATCTGTAAATATAGTTTAGAAATGGCTCCTTTTGGTCTTTGTGTGGATTTAAGTAAGCTTTCTAGTGGAGTGGTTATGTTGGCTTGACGGTCTTTAATATATTCGTGGATTGCAGAGTTAACTTGAAGATATTGGAACCAATGAAGCTTTACTGGATCTAATTGGGTTTGGATCTGATTGAATGTCTTAGGTTTACCTCCATTTAGCCAGTCTGCCACCCTATAGAGACCCCTATTGGCCCATTTGTCTGCTATGTGTTGTGACTCTCTGGGGAGCAAATATCTAATTGGGTGTACTAATGTTTGTGTAGATAAGAGATTCTGTCTTTTTGTTAAAAAAGACCATATTTCCATAGTATGTTGTGTGACCTGTAATCCTGGTTTGTTTTTGAGCCCTCTCCTTGTGTGTTTATCCCAAAGAAAGTCGTCCAGGTAAGGGGTGTCTCTGATCTCTGCCTCTAGGTTGGGCCAAATGACCCCCCCAACATTACTTCCCATTAGTGTGGTTTGTGCTAGTCTCGCTGCCCTATAGTATTCTACTATGTTGGGTGCTCCAATTCCACCCAGACTTCTGTGTTTTGTTATTAGAGCAGTTGCTATCCGAGCTCCTTTATTCCCTCTAATGAAGGTTACTAAGTCTCTTTGTAAATTCTCTAGATCCTTTAATGGGACTTTTATGGGTAGAGTTCTAAATAGGTATAAGATCTGGGGAAGAATTGACATTTTGACTGTAGCTAGTCTGCCCAGCCACGATAAGGTGTGTGTCTTCCATTTGCTCAAGTTTTTCCTTATCTCCTTATATAAAGATTCATAGTTGTATTTATACAATTGATTAATTTGAGGTGTAAGGTGTATCCCTAAGTATTTAAGCGAGTGGGTGGCCCATCTTACCTCAAAGTTAATGTCTATGATTTTTTTAGTGTGTTGCGGAAGTCCTAAGGGTAATGCTTCGCATTTATCTAAATTGATTTTATACCCTGATATTTGGGAAAATTGGTCCAATAGCTTGTATAGGTTGGGTAAGGATGTGAGGGGTTTTGTCAGTGTCAGGAGGATATCGTCCGCAAATAGTGTCAACTTGTATTCCCGGTCCTTAATCTTCACCCCTGTGATATCTGGATCTAGTCTAATTTTAGCTGCTAGGGGCTCTATGCAAATAGCGAATAGCAAAGGTGACAGCGGGCATCCCTGCCTCGTGCCATTTAGAATGGGAAAACTCTTAGATTTATATCCCGAGATAGTTACCTGGGCTGAGGGGTTAGAATAGATTGCATTTAGGGTTTTAATAAAGGTCCCTTCAAATCCCATTTTTTGTAGTACTGCAAACATGTATCTCCAGTCTATTCTATCGAATGCCTTCTCCGCATCCAACGAGAGGAGCAGAGAAGGCATTCCATGATTTATGTTTGAATATTTTTTATTAAAGTTTCATAACATATTTTGACAGAAATAAACATACCTTTCTCTCAAATTGTGTCTATTATTCGACCTCTCTGGAAAAAGGTTTACAACATTGTATCATCAATCAAATTATAGATCTTATTACTCAATCTGCAATACCCCAATATATTCTGGTCGTCTCTACATCTATCTTTTCAGATATTAGTTAATGACACAATCTTACAGTCATTTAAGTTACAAAGGTGTTCAGTCCACAGTCTAATGTTATTTCCATACCTCTTCTTCTTTATAAACAGATGTTTGAACTTTTGAAATGTCTTTGAGGCTGAGTGGGTCCAGAATACTTAGGGAATAATATAAAACCTTAGAACCACATATCATGTTTCCTTCTATAGACATGCTAGATCTAGTGGGGTACCATTGAGAAAGAGTATGATTGAGACAACTGGATTAAATAAACAAACAAAAAAAAAAAAAAAAACAACAGGGGAGGGAAGGGGGTGAGGGGTGACGACATAGCTATTTTAATTTCTTAGTTTGTATTATATGTGTTTCTATAGGCGAAGTTAATTGTAATGATATTAGCCACCATGAGTTATTCTCCTTTGTGATCTTAGATAGTTAGGGTTTACTTACTTATCCAATAATACCACACCGCTTGTATCGTGTCTTTATTATCTAGAGTGTTTGACGCTAGTTCGTACATTGTGTATGTATGTTGAATTTTGTGGTATATTTCTGACCAGTCGGGACTGCCTGTTTTCCAGTGCCTGGCTATACAAGTCCTCGTGATTGTGCATAAAATCCTTATAAATGTGTTGATGTGGTTATTGTACTTGCTGATATTCTCATGTAGGAGGGCCTGTTGTATTGTAAGGTCAATGTTTTCGTCTAGAAGTCGACTGAGGAAGGTGGACAGCCTTCTCCAAATACCTGTAATTTCCTTACAATCCCACCACATTTGTCTGTATGTTCCTATGTCCCCGCATCCTCTATAACAGTATCTACTCCCTTGCGTATTCATATGTACTGTTCTGGTAGGTGTTAAGTACCAGCGATATATAGTTTTAATAACATTCTCTTTAAGGTCTACGCTTATAATTCCTTTCCCTGCCTTCTGGAATATCGTTTCCCATTCTTTAACGTCTTTACTGATAGATAATTATTTTTCCCATGCCACCATAATGGATGTTTTTGTTTTGATTTGTGTATCTTGTATGGCTATGTACAAAATGGAAATGGCATGTTTGTTGCGGTCTACTGTTTTACCTAAGAGTTCTATTGGGGAGATGTTGTGATCTCTTGGTTTCCTCAGATAAGTTTGTGTAGCTGATTGTATTTGCAAATACATGTACCAGTGTAATTTAATTGGGTGTATCTGTGTTTGAAGTTGGTTGAACGTCTTTACATGTCCCCCCTCTAGGTAGTCTGCCACTCTATATAGGCCCTTATTTTCCCATTTTTTGAGTTGGAGTCTAAGTTCATTAGGTAAAATGAATCTCATTGGTATGTATAAAGAATAATGTGGGATCAATTTGTATTTCGTTTTTGCCTTTCTCCAAGTGGCTACTGTGAGGTTTGCAGTATAGGGTCCAAGTGACTCTTTATTTGTTTGTGTGTTCTCTGGATCCCAGATAATTGAATCGCTGTCATCCCATCCACCCAAATTTGCTTCCAAACTAGGCCAGATAATCTCCTGAGATCTTTTCAATAACAAGACATCTTGTGCCAGTCTAGCAGAGTTACAATAATCTATTAAGTTAGGGGCCCCAATGATGCCCCCCAACTTTTTGTGTCTATTTAATATTGATTTTGCTATTCTGTTCGCCTTATTACCTCCAATGAAGATTTGAATTTCTTTTTGTAAGTTCTCTAAGTCTGCTTTCATTATTTTAATGGGTAGGGTCCTAAAAAGGTATAATATCCTTGGTAAGGCATTCATTTTTACTGCCGCCACTCTACCCAACCACGAGAAATTATAACTTTTCCATTTCGATAGATCTTTTTTAATTTGTTTGAATAATGGAATATAGTTCATTCTATATAGCTGTGTGGGGCAGTCTGGGAGGTGGATTCCTAAATATTTTAGAGATTGTTTCATCCATCTAAAGTTAAAATTAGACTCTAAGAGTGTCTGGGTCTGCCTAGGGATCGCTATAGAAAGGGCTTCACATTTTCCTGCATTTATTTTAAAGCCTGATATAGCAGTAAAGGTCGTTAGGGTTTGATAAAGATTAGTTAGTGATGTCAGTGGGTTCGTTAAAGTCAACAATATATCGTCCGCAAAAAGGGCTAATTTATATTCCATCGAGTTTATCTCAACACCTGTTATAGCTGTTTGCGATCGAATTTTGGCAGCGAGGGGTTCTATACATAGAGCAAAAAGTAGCGGAGACAAGGGGCACCCCTGTCTGGTCCCGTTACGAATTGGGAAGGGTTGAGATTTGTATCCTGCCGATGATACTTGTGCTCCTGGGGAGGAATATATGGTTTTTAGTGCTTTGATGAATGCTCCCTTAAATCCCATTTTGTGTAATATCAGAAACATATAATCCCAATCAATTCGATCAAACGCCTTCTCCGCACCAAGTGAAAGGAGCAGAGAAGGCGTCCGTGTTTCTTTCAGAGTTTGAATTAAATTGGTGACTCTACGAATATTATCTGGGGCTTCCCTTCCTTTAATAAAACCTACTTGATCTGGATGAATTAGGTGGGGCAATATATACTTAAGTCGGTTTGCTATTACTTTCGTAAAGATTTTGAGATCTTGATTAATTAAAGATATTGGGCGATAATTTTGGCATTTTCTATGATCCCTACCAGGTTTGGGGATTACTACTATTTTGGCAGCTAATAGCTCAGGTGGTATATCCCCTCCTTCCATAATATAGTTACAAAGTTTAACCAGATGCGGGATTAATGCTGTCTTAAAGAGTTTGTAATATTCGCCCGGAAAGCCATCGGGGCACGCAGCTTTCCCTGATTTGAGGTCTTTAATTGCTCCTAGTATTTCTGTGGTGGATATAGGTGCGTTTAATGTTGCCCTTTGTTCGTGAGATATGGTTCTTAGTAGGTTGGGAGTAAAAAATGTTGAGGTAAGTGACTCCGTCTCGGTATTGTGTAAGACCTTCCTGCCGTCGTAAAGTTCGCTATAGAATGTCGCAAAAGTATCTACAATTTCCTGCGGGTGTGATGTTAATGTGTTATTTGGTGTTTCTATGTGGGTGATCGCTGAGGCCTTAAGCCGTTCTCTAATTTTATACGCCATGTATCTATCCGGTTTGTTTGCGAATATAAAATATTGTGCCTGAAGTTTCTGTATAGCTCTGGCAGCTTGGGAATGAAGGAGTGTAGCTAGTGCGTTTTTCTTAACTTGGAGGGTTTGTTGAATAGCTAGTGTTTTAGTAAGTTTATGTCGCTTTTCCAGTTCCTCGATGTCTCTGTGTAGCTGTTGTATATTTTGTTTGTATTTCCTAATCTGCATTGCCTTTTCCTTGATCAGTATCCCCCTTAAGACCGCTTTATGAGCTGCCCATGTGTTATGTTCCTGTCCCTTTAAATCAGGATGTTCAGGTATTGACATCCCTATATAAGGCCCCTCCTCCAGTCTACCTATGCTTGGTAATTTGTACTCACTTAGCTATATGCTGAGCAACAACGAAGACACCTTGCTGATATTCCTAACCAAGGAATTTACTCCTAACAACTACAACTGCTGTGTGCTTTCCAACTTTGGATCGTCATATTCCAGGTTTCTCTGTTTTGTCCGGAATCTCTAAAGTATCTCTCACTTGTTAATTCAGTTTCTCCCGGCTTCTACATTGTAGCCGTGAATCGGCGTCTGACGTCATCGCAAGTCTCCGGATCTCTCTCTCACTCAGGCTGCAAACAAACAATTCCTGTGCTTAACAGCAACTCACCTTGAAGCTGCGGTAACCGTTACTATTCCTTACTCTCTGAAGTTGGTAACGTATTATACCTTAATTTACTTACAACTTAGAAGGACTTTCCTGCTTGTTTAAAGTGTGACGCTTATGCAAATACAGCTACCGGTTACTATCTGATCGCTTGTAACATCTAACGATTCAGCTTGATGAACTGTGCTTAACTATTCTATGTGCATTATCAAATAATCTTACTGTTGTCTGTGAAAAGACTGTCTGCTGTTTATATGTATACTAACAACGTTATAGACTAACTAAGGACTGCCTGTTGCCTAAAAACATCATTAATTGTTATAGAGCTCTCCTGCTTATTATATATTGAAACACCTCCTGGTTGCAACCTGTGTTTCTTGAGGCTGACATTTACCTACTCATTCTTAATCTTGTCTTTATCTAACTCTCACATTTCATCTGCTATCTCTGTAAATATCTGCATATTGCAACCTGGTATTGCAATCGGGATATTATACCTTTAAATCTTATTTCTTTCACTCTGTATCCATGCAGCAGTGACCCTCAGATCTATGAGCAAAAACTAGGTTCTTGATTACATCTAATGAACCTAAAGGTTTGGTGTGAGACTGAGTGGTCCTGCAGTTAGGATATCAAATACTTACACCTAACATAACATATTACCAAGCCTATAAATATATCCTACAGCATGGATATCACTGAACTTACAAACTGTGTGGGTTCCCTTGCACAAAGCATGGACCATATGCTACAAGGCCTCAGAGAAATTAAAATTGAAAATGATCACATTAGGAAGTTTATTAATGAGCACTTATCTAATAAACCTGCTCCTATTGAATTAACACCTGAACCAATTGTATCTCCACCTGAAAAATTCTTTGGTGACAGGACTCAGTTTAGAGAATTTAAAAACTCCTGCACTTTGTACTTTTCTTTAAAACCCCGAACCTATACATCTGATCGGGTCAAAGTTTTA
This sequence comes from Bombina bombina, assembly GCF_027579735.1. Classification (NCBI taxonomy): domain Eukaryota; kingdom Metazoa; phylum Chordata; class Amphibia; order Anura; family Bombinatoridae; genus Bombina; species Bombina bombina. Next base: position 374,269,483 of record NC_069504.1, on the reverse strand, counting down.
ACGGTCATCTCATACCTCAGAGGAGAGCCTAAATCCTGGGCTAACGCCTTCTATGAGAACAATGACCCCATATTAGATTCATTAGATGCCTTCTTCTCTGCCATGTCTCTATTATATGAAGACCATCATAAGCAGAATACTGCTGAGACTGCTCTTAGGAGCCTACGACAAGGTAAAAGAGCAGTAGAAGAATATATTACAGACTTTAAAAGATGGGCACCAGACACCCAATGGAATGAACCTGCTCTCAGAAATCAGTTCAGAACAGGTCTTTCTGAAACATTAAAAGATGAATTAGCCCGTGGTGCAGTTCCTCTGGATTTGGAGAATCTCATGACCTTATGTATCACTGTTGATAGAAGGATAAGAGAACGTAGATCTGAAAGGGCAGTATCTGATCCTATTGCCAAGAAAATCCCGGTATACCATCCTGTGGTCTCTGCGCCATCTAAATCAAATGACGAACCTATGGAAGTTGCTGTTATGAGGGGTCCTCTAAAACCAGAGGAAAAAGCCAGAAGGAAGCTACATAACTTGTGTTTATATTGCGCAGCAAAGGACCATGGTGTTAGAGACTGTCCTGTTCTTATCAGACAGAAGAGGGGTAAGAATCTTCAGCACCAAAATTGCCTTAATAAATTGTCTACGCTTACCACTCATTTACCAATTTCTGTTTTCTTGCAGTGGCGTCTACAGAAGACAAAAACCCAGGCCGTTATTGACTCTGGTGCATCTGGGAATTTCATTGACCAAGCATTTGTTATAAAACATCAAATACCCACAATAAAAAAAGAAAGTGCACAAGCCATAAGATTGGTTGATGGTTTTCTTATGAATACAGGGCCTATCACGCATCACACTACACCCTTACAAGTTATCACACAGACAGGCCATACTGAGACATGTACATTTGACGTTTTGCCTTCTAGTTTATACCCGTTAATTTTTGGTATTAATTGGTTGATAAAGCATGATCCTGATATATCTTGGAAGCAAGGTGTTGTGAATTTTAATTCCACTTACTGTAAGGAAGTCTGTTTTTCCAAAGCATCTGTGTGTTGTATGACTGATCATGTTCTACCTGAATGTTATCAAGAATATTCCGATGTGTTTGACAAAGTAGAAGCTCAGAACCTACCCCCCCATAGGTCTTATGACTGTCCGATAGACTTACTACCGGGCAGTTCTATTCCCTTTGGTCATATATACCCTATGTCAGAACCTGAATTGGTTCACTTGAAACAGTATTTAGAGGACAACCTTAAGAAGGGATTTATAAGACCTTCCACCTCTCCAGCGGGTGCTGCAATGTTTTTTGTTAAAAACAAGGACGGGTCACTTCGTCCTATTATCGACTACAGACAACTTAATAAATGTACTAAGAAAAACAGGTACCCACTCCCACTCATCCCAGAACTTATAGAACGGTTGCAAGGAGCTAAAATTTACACAAAATTAGATCTTAGAGGAGCTTATAATTTGATAAGAATGAGGAAGGGGGATGAGTGGCTAACAGCTTTCCGCACACGTTATGGACTGTATGAATATACAGTAATGCCTTTCGGTCTGTGCAACGCTCCTGCAACGTTCCAGTGTTTTATAAATGACGTATTCCATGACTTACTTGATGTCTGTATGGTCATTTATTTAGATGACATTTTGATCTATTCTGACAATATAACAAACCATCACACCCATGTCAAGCTTGTTTTGTCCAGACTTCGTACACACCATCTCTATGCTAAGTTAGAGAAATGCATTTTTAACACCACTACTATTTCCTTCTTAGGATACCATGTTTCCCCTTCTGGTATCGCCATGGAAGCAAACAAAGTGGAAGCTATTACTAACTGGAGCACTCCCAGTACAAAGAAAGATGTCCAGAGATTCCTTGGGTTTGCAAACTTTTACAGGAAGTTTATCAAGGGCTTTTCTGAGATTGCTAGACCCTTGACTAAATTAACTCAGAAAAAACCTGGTTTCTCTTGGAATATTCATGCTGAGAACGCATTTAATATATTAAAGGTGAGGTTCGTAACAGCACCGATACTCAAATTCCCAGATCCCAGTTTGCAGTACACGCTTGAGGTCGATGCTTCTGAATACGCTCTTGGAGCTGTACTCTCACAAAGAGTTTCACCCAAGGAAGCACTGCATCCAATATCATATTACTCTAGGGTAATGAGCTCAGCCGAGTTAAATTATGCTATTGGTGAAAAAGAGCTTCTCGCAATAAAATCAGCACTAGAGTTTTGGAGACACCTCCTTGAGGGTACTAAACATACTATTCTTATACTTACGGATCATAGAAACCTTGAATATTTAAAAACCAGCAAAACGTTAACTTCTAGACAAGTTAGATGGAGCCTCTTCTTTTCAAGATTTGATTTTACCATCACTTACCGCCCGGGTTCCAAAAATACAAAAGCAGATGCTCTTTCAAGGAAAGATCCAAAACCTCAACATTATATACCTCCAGATTCTATCATTCCACAAAATAAATTCATTGGATTAACTTCAATCACTGAAACCTCTATAAAAGAATATCAGGAAGCAGATCCAACACTCCCATTAGCAGATCTACAAAAACACAGTAGAAATTTGTATTACCATGGAAACCAGATATACATACCAGAACCTTTACGAAATGAATTAATGCATTGTGCACATGATTCTCTTCTATCAGGACATCCCGGACTTCATAAAACACTACGCATACTTCAAAGAGACTATTGGTGGCCCAATATGAAAAGTTCTGTCTTGTCTTACATCCGGTCCTGTTCTGTCTGCGCTACTTGCAAACATACTAGAACTCGTCCTTATGGTCTCCTTCTTTCGTTACCAGTTCCCGATAGACCCTGGAAGGACATAGCAATGGACTATATAGTGGAGCTACCCCCATCCTCTAACCATAATACAATTTTAGTCATTGTTGATCTGTTTTCTAAAATGGCACATTTTATTCCACATATGGGTTTACCAACCGCTTCCGAAACAGCCTTACTGTTCCTAAATCATGTTGTAAAGTTACATGGACTACCCGACTCCATCACGTCTGATAGAGGATCTCAATTCACCTCTAAGTTCTGGACTCAGTTATGTTCTATCCTCAAGATTACTAGGAGATTAAGTACTGCTTATCATCCCCAGACTAATGGTCAGTGCGAAAGGACTAACCAGTCCCTTGAACAGTATTTGAGATGTTATTGTACCAACCAACAGGATAACTGGTTCGCTCTGTTGCCTACTGCAGAATTCGCACATAATAACATGACCAACGCATCCACAAAAACTTCGCCATTCTATATTAATTATGGTTTTCACCCTTCATATCATCTTTTACACAGAACTGATTCCCTGCTACCTACTGTGGATCAGACTGTTAACACTATTGCTGAGGGGTTCTCTGTTCTCAAAACAACCTTACAAGAAGCTCAAGCTTCACAGAAACACCATTATGATTTAAGGCGCTCAAAACCCCCTCTTTATAAACCTGGGGATAAGGTTTGGCTCAGTACTAGACACCTGAAACTTTGTATTCCAAGTAAAAAGCTTGGAAGTCTTTTCATAGGACCTTATGACATAGTTAAGGTTGTTAATCCAAATGCTGTGACTCTTCAGCTACCTCCTTCTCTCAGGATACATCCTACATTCCATGTGTCCCTCCTGAAACCTTTCTCTCCGATAAGAGATCCCCCTCATCCTTCGTTGACTGACCCTCCAGTTGTGGAAGATGTTGAGTATGAGGTCGATTCTATTTTGGACTCTCGTTTATATCGCAATCAACTCCAGTACCTGGTACGATGGAAAGGTTTTGGGGCTGATGAGGACTCCTGGGAACCATATTCTAATTTGTCGGCACCTCGTCTTCTTTCAATATTTCATCGGAGGAATCCCGGCCGGCCCAAGCCTTGATCCGCGGAGCGGCTCCTTTTAGGGGGGCGTCCTGTTATGTTCCTGTCCCTTTAAATCAGGATGTTCAGGTATTGACATCCCTATATAAGGCCCCTCCTCCAGTCTACCTATGCTTGGTAATTTGTACTCACTTAGCTATATGCTGAGCAACAACGAAGACACCTTGCTGATATTCCTAACCAAGGAATTTACTCCTAACAACTACAACTGCTGTGTGCTTTCCAACTTTGGATCGTCATATTCCAGGTTTCTCTGTTTTGTCCGGAATCTCTAAAGTATCTCTCACTTGTTAATTCAGTTTCTCCCGGCTTCTACATTGTAGCCGTGAATCGGCGTCTGACGTCATCGCAAGTCTCCGGATCTCTCTCTCACTCAGGCTGCAAACAAACAATTCCTGTGCTTAACAGCAACTCACCTTGAAGCTGCGGTAACCATTACTATTCCTTACTCTCTGAAGTTGGTAACGTATTATACCTTAATTTACTTACAACTTAGAAGGACTTTCCTGCTTGTTTAAAGTGTGACGCTTATGCAAATACAGCTACCGGTTACTATCTGATCGCTTGTAACATCTAACGATTCAGCTTGATGAACTGTGCTTAACTATTCTATGTGCATTATCAAATAATCTTACTGTTGTCTGTGAAAAGACTGTCTGCTGTTTATATGTATACTAACAACGTTATAGACTAACTAAGGACTGCCTGTTGCCTAAAAACATCATTAATTGTTATAGAGCTCTCCTGCTTATTATATATTGAAACACCTCCTGGTTGCAACCTGTGTTTCTTGAGGCTGACATTTACCTACTCATTCTTAATCTTGTCTTTATCTAACTCTCACATTTCATCTGCTATCTCTGTAAATATCTGCATATTGCAACCTGGTATTGCAATTGGGATATTATACCTTTAAATCTTATTTCTTTCACTCTGTATCCATGCAGCAGTGACCCTCAGATCTATGAGCAAAAACTAGGTTCTTGATTACATCTAATGAACCTAAAGGTTTGGTGTGAGACTGAGTGGTCCTGCAGTTAAGATATCAAATACTTACACCTAACATAACACCATGTAATCCCCGGATTAGAGACAGAATCTGTGTTTATTTGCCAGTACTCCGTTAATAATTTAAGTATGTTGTCCTGTGTTTGGGAGTTTCTGATGCATGTTTTGTCAAAAGTCCATGTTTTACTTCTATTCGGGTCACTCAGTCCCCCCACCTGTAAGGTGATGATCGAATGATCCGACCACACACATGTATGGATCCGAGAGTCACTCAATAAAGGCTGTAGAATCTGACTAACAAATATATAATCTAGTCTGACATAAGATTTGTGTGCTGCCGAGTAGAATGTGGTATCGGTGGTATCGCCATATAAAGTAGCCCATATTTCTATTAGGGAATGAGGCAGCAGGCTCTCTTTTATTGACTTAGCAATGCGATTATGTCTGATCTGCTTATGAGTTAGGGGTTTAGTGTCTGTTGGGGTAATAGGTCTCATGGTGATATTGAAATCTCCTGCTAAAATTATTTTGGTGTGAGACCACTGCGTAAGCAGGTGTGATATGTTCTGAAAAAAGCTATGTTGGTTCTCATTTGGTGCATAGATATTGCACAGTGTGATTTCCGAGTCTGCTATTCGTCCTTTAACTATAATGTATCTCCCTTCAATATCTGTAATTACCTCCTCTTGTGTGAAGTTGAGTGAGGAGTGAATGAGTATAGATGTACCCCTTTTTTTAGTTGTTGCCGTAGAGTGGAAGTGAGTGTTGAAATGTTTCGCCCAATATTTTGGAATTTTCTCCTTAAGTAAATGGGTCTCCTGAAGAAACAGGATGTTAGCATGTAATGAAGTGTATTGTGACATCGCTATTCTCCTTTTAATATCTGTGTTTAAGCCCCTTACATTGTGGGATAATATTTTAATGTTAGGAGTCATATTGGCGTGATCGTGTTGGTGTGTAGCAGAATGAGTTTTGTTACCTGTGGATCTTGGATCTGGTGCTTCGGCCAAGTAGTTTGTGGGTGATCAAGAGTATACTTGGTGGTCTGTGCTATGTCGTCACTGGGAGGGGGAGGGGAACTAAAAAAAAAATATATTGTTAGTAACATAAAAAGCAATAAACTGAAATCTTCAACATGGGAGCCATTAAAGAATAACTTGCAACTTATTTTTTTTTTTTCCTAGAATCAACCGAAAAAAAATACAAGTGAACACAGTATGTTGAGGGGGATCTATCCCTACAACAATGTATAACATTTTGTTTTCAACGTTTAATGTGGAGTCTCTCAGGGTAGATTACCCTAATAGGATGTTCGCTTTAGATTGGGATTCAGAAGTCCATCCCACTTCATTATTCTTGTATATCTACTCCGAATTATAGTATAGAGTATCTATAATTATAGGTTCAAGTTACTAGTAGTATGGCCTAGGATACTTTTCCTCTGGTTTCCTTTACTTTCTGTTTTTTGTTATTGATTGTCTGCCATTTGGAGGTATTTGGGTAACTGTCGGGATCTTTGCTCTTTACTGGGGTAGACATCATGGTTGGGATAGTAGGAGGTTCCAACTCAAGTATTTTACAGATCTCTAGTATATCCTCTGGATCTTTAAGAGTAATTATCTTAGAGTCTTTCGAGATGTGCAGAGCAAATGGAAACCCCCATCTATATGGAATTTGATGTTTTCTGAGTAGGCTGGTGAGAGGGCGTAAGGCTCCTCTCCTTTGTAGAGTCTTGATGCTGAGATCCTGATAGAATTGGATTACATTGCCCTGGTATTTATACGTTGGGTGTTTTCTTGCCGCCTGTAAGATTTTTTCTTTGTCTGGGAAAAAGGTTAATTTGGTGATGATGTCTCTTGGTGGTAAGCCTGGTTTCGGTTTTGGTTTTAGAGCTCTGTGTGCTCTTTCTATTTGGAAAGTGTAATCAGCAGGTGAGTTAGTAATCTGAGTAAACAGTTGGGTGAGATAGGGTAGGATTTCCGTCTGGGTCACTTCCTCTGGTACTCCTTTGAGCCGAAGATTGTTCCTCCTACTCCTATTTTCTAGATCCTCCATTTTGTCTTGTAGTTCTTCCAATTGTTGTTGTTGTGTAGAGATAGTTTGAGACATTTCATCCATCTGATCCACCATGGAGTCTTTCTGGTCTTCTAGTGTCTCTATCCTGTTGCCCATCTCCATTAAATCTGATTTGATTTCAGAGAGACTACTGGTCACTGATGTATGTATAGAATCAATTTTGTCCCACAATTTACTAAAGTTATCTGCAATATCTTTTTTGGAGACAAGGTTCCTAAGGTCGGCTTTAGTTAGTGGGCTTTTGTCCTGCTGTTGTTTTTGGGAATCAGTGTCAGATTCGTCGTCTACATCTGTTTCCATTGCTGATTTACCTGTTTGAGCAGTTTTAAAGAATGAAGACACAGCTGTAGATTTAATTGTTTTATCTCCTTTAGTGAGTCTTTTAGAGGTCATCTTAGTGGTGATAGGGTATTTCAAAGACAAGTGATGGGGTGGTGAAAATGAAAATCTTGCACTTCCTCTTCCCCCCCCCCCCCCCCCTTTCAGAGCACCAAAGATATCTTCTGCTGGGTAAAAAGTTACAGGATGTCTCATGTAGTGAGGAGTTTGGGTTGATCCCTACTTTCCAATATAGGTTATTTACTGGCGGACAATCTCTATAGTAAGAAACTTGAGGCATAATCTTGCGTTCATAACATATAAGGGTTCATATTGATGTTGCACATACTATTACAGCTAATGTTAGGCTCCCTTTGTATAGTTCAAGGCTTCCCCTACATGCTAGCAGGAAAATCTATCATTTAGATCTATAAGTGGGTCTTTCAGGGGGGTGTGGGTAGCTCTAAATGTTCCTGAGGAAGGTTATATCCTTTATTGAGACTGCAATTAAGTTATCTAGTTACGTGAGGGTTAGCTGAGCAGTAGTGCAATGTTGAGATGCTGCTTATATTTTCATGGCCTGGTCTATATTCATAGTTCTCTTAAGATGAAAGCAGGCTTTGTGACTTTTCTCACAACCCAGAGTATCCCTGTTATCAGAAGTGTCTCCACTAGGATCTGTGGCTAGACCAAGATCCCTCCCCTAGGGATTTGTCCCCTCAGGACGGTATAGGAGCAGGTATGTGGATATGACCCGCAGGCAATTTGGGCCGGCGGGAAAGGGAGGGGAGAGATCTATGCCCAGGCCTAAGCTGTTCGTTAATGTAAAGGAGAGCAACTGCAGAGTGAATCTTGTTGTCGTGTCAATGTTCTCCTATATGTCTGGACCTTCAGATATATTATCTATCCTCAAAAGGGGAGCCTGTGTGCAGCAATAATAAAGCTGGGATAGTTGTGACTCTGGCAGTCTTAATGGAAGTGTAAAAAGGTCAGATTATAAAGGTGTTGCACTTCCCACCCACTATAAATCCTGTTTACTAGGCCACTAGGAGATAGGGCCTCTTTCAATCTGTTGCCCTAATAATAAGTGGTTTGTGTTCACTGTCCTCAAGAGTTAGGCCCCAATATCGAGTCTGTAGATTGCTAAAGTTCAGAGCGCAATATTGTACCCCCAGCCAGACTCTCAGCCTCACAACAAGGACCTAGTTGTTATCTGCACAGTTCGTGATTAAATCTGCTCTTACCGGGGGTTCCTGCAGGTAGTCGTGGTGTGTTGTTTAAATAGTGCTGGTGATCGGGAGATCCCTCCGCCAATGCAGGCCCAAAAGGAAGATGGCGATCTTTCACGCCACTACGCCTCAGCAGATTCCTGGCCCCAGCTTCCTCAAAACTCACTGCCAGTAAGTATTAGGTGTAGCGGTCCTCCCCGCAAGCAAATTTTAACAGGTGTGTGTGTTGTGCCGCGGTGGGGGGTCCACGATGTCGGATCTTAGGTCGTGTCTGCGGTGTCAAAGATTGTTAGTGCCGCTCTTGCGCTTGATCTTACATGAAGTGCCAGACCGGGGATTACAGCTTGTAAATTCTTGAGCCCCAAACTTCGGAAAGGATCTCCGCTCCTCCAGAGCTCCCCTGAACTCACAGTGTGCTCTAGGGCTGATGTCTGCACAGTTCAGATTGCGTGTGTATTTCTGCAGCTCGGTGTTCTGTAGTTAGGTGCTCCTAAAATTCAGGTCTCCAGCTCAGGCACTCATAATAAGTAGCTGTCCCTTTTTAGGCAATCTATATCAGGTTAGCAGAGTCGAAATTTGGGCAATTATATCAGGATAAATCCCTTTTTTATCTATAATAAGCAGAGAGCTACAGTTAGGCACGTCTGCTTCTCTCAGTAGCTAGCTCCGCCGCATTCCATGATTTAAAGGGACACTGAACCCAAATTTTTTTCTTTCATGATTCAGATAGAGCATGCAATTTTAAGCAACTTACTAATTTACTCCTATTACCAAATGTTCTTAATTCTCTTGGTATCTTTATTTGAAATGCAAGAATGTAAGTTTAGATGCCGGCCCATTTTTGGTGAACAACCTTGGTTGTTCTTGCTGATTGGTGGATAAATTCACCCTCCAATAAACAAGTGCTTTCCATGGTTATGAACCAAAAAAATAGCTTAGATGCCTTCTTTTTCAAATAAAGAAAGCAAGAGAACAAAGAAAAATTGATAATAGGAGTGAATTATAAAGTTGCTTAAAATTGCATGCTCTATCTAAATCACGAAAGGAAAAAATTTGGGTTCAGTGTCCCTTTAAGCCATAAAGCTCTACTAGCTAAAATAGCTAAAGGCATAGATTTAATATCAATCTTGATGATATCAAAAATAGCATCACAGATAAAATGATTAGCATGTTGAAGCAAACAAACAATGCTAGACAAATCAGGATCTGCTTCCTGTTGTGCTAAACTATCCAACCAAAAAGTTGATGTAGTCGCAACATCAGCCATAGAAATGGCAGACCTTAGAATATAACCAGAATGTACAGTAAATAAGCTTTCCTCAGATAAGATTCAATCTTCCTATCTAAAGGATCCTTAAAACAAGTACTATCTTCCATAGGAATAGTAATACGTCTGGCAAGTGGAGAAATAGCCCCATCAACTTTAGGGACTTTTTCCCAAAACTCAAAAGTTTTAAAAGACCTTTTACGATTATTAGAAGGTGGAATAGCAGACATAGCCTTCTGTATTGCATCAGCAATATCATTTTATAAATAATTTCAACAGGGATATCATGTACATTGGATGTTGAGGGAACAACAGATGCTGTACTAGTACTAATAGAAACATTATTGGCATGCAAAAGCTTATCATGACAACTGTTACATAATATAGCCAGAGATATAATCTCAGCTTGCTTACAACAGATACACTTAGCTTTGATAGAACTGTGGGCATGGTTCCTACAGTAGCTTCTGAGACAGGATCAGACTGAGACATCTTGCAAAATGTAAAAGAAAAATTAACATTTAAACAAAATATCCAATTTCCTCATATAGCAGTTTTAGGAATGGTAAAAAATGCATATGCTAAATAGACAGAAAAGCAAACAGCATAGCCCTCTAGAATATAAAGAGAGCAAGGAGCATAAAGGAAGTGGGGTAATATAACTAAAAAATATTTGGCGCCAAGTATGACGCACAACGCAAGGGAAGTGAAAACATTTTTTGCCGCTAACCAACATTTGGAAATGACGCAACTCGCATCATAACAAACGCAACTTCGCGCCAAACAACCTAACATCAATAAAGACGCAGGAAATTATATAAATTGCAACACTATAGACGCAAATTCGCACCAAAAAAAATTTGCGCCAAAAATGACGCAATAAATAACAACATTTTGCGCCCTGGTAAGCCTAGATTTGCCCGCGAAGGGAAATACACGAAGACCTGACCAATGGCAAATATAAGTAAATACATATATTTAAAACTTTATATTAATACATAAAGCGCCAAACATAGCAGAGAGTGTCTTAAACAATGATACATACTTACGGAAAGACACCCATCCACATATAGCAGACAGCCAAACCAGTACTGAAAACTATCAGCAGTGGTTATGGTATAAGAGTATATCTGAAAAGGGAGGTGGGAGAGGAATCCCTACAACCGATAACAGAGATCCCTTGAAAAGATGTCCCATGAGTGAAACCATAAAAATCAACAGGCGATACTCTCCTCACATCCCTCTGACAAACACTGTACTCTGAGAGTAATTGTGCTTCAAAATGCTTAGAAGCACTTATCATAGAAGAAATCAAGCACAAACTTACTTCACCACCTCCATAGGAGGCAAATTTGGTAAAACTAAGGTGTGAGTGTGGTGGGAGGTGTATTTATAGGCATTTTGAGGTTTGGGAAACTTTGCCCCTCCTGGTAGGAATGTATATCCCATACGTCAATAGCTCATGGACTCTTGCCATTCACATGAAAGAAATATACGTATGAGTGCTGCCAGCATTGCTGCAGAGGTTGAAGGGGTGGGGGGTCAGCCTGTCAGGGCTCAGACCATACGCCGCACACTGCATCAAATTGGTCTGCATGGCTGTCTTCCCAGAAGGAAGCCTCTTCTAAAGATGATGCACAAGAAAGCCTGCAAACAGTTAAACAGTTTGCTGAAGACAAGCTGACTAAGGACATGGATTACTGGAACCATGTCCTGTGGTCCAATGACACCAAGATAAACTTATTAGGTTCAGATGGTGTCAAGCGTATGTGGCGGCAACCAGGTGAGGAGTACAAAGACAAGTGTGTCTTGCCTACAGTCAAGCATGCTGGTGGGAGCGTCATGATCTGGGAATGCATGAGTGCTGCCGGCACTGGGAAGCTACAGTTCATTGAGAGAACCATGAATGCCAACATGTACTGTAACATACTGAAGCAGAGTATGATCCCCTCCCTTCGGAGACTGGGCCGCAGGGCAGTATTCCAACATGATAACGAGCCCAAACACACCTCCAAGACGACCACTGCCTTGCAAAAGAAGGTGAAGGTAAAAATGATGGACTGGCTGTCAGGGTGCCAGGAATCAGACTGAGATGAGAAATGCAAAAATAATCACACCTTTATTCATAGCAAAAAATAATAAAAAGTGCACAATTCAAATAACAAGCCAGGAGTCAAAACCAGAGCTGGTAGTCAGACGAGCCGAGTCAGGAGCCAAAGTGAATAGTCAGATGAGCCAGAATCAGGAACAAGGAAAACTGCAGAGTCAGGAACAAGCCAGGGATCAGGAACCAGGAAGGACGTCAGGCAGCCAGGTAATACACAGGAACTCTCACAAACAGGTCTGAGACAACGCAAAGGCAAAGCATACTGAACAGAGGCCCTTTAAATAATAAGTGATGACATCACAATTCTTGAGACTGCATCCTGTCTCACATGGATGATGCACACCAGTCTGGCCATAAAAGGAAGTGTTGGAAATTAGCAGCATCCCCCCCAATACACCATAGTCAGGAAGAGAGGTGAGTAAAATTGCTGTCAGCAGCACATGGCAAACAACAAGGAAAAACACATGACAGTACCCTCCCCTCAACGACCCCTCCCCCGCGGGAGGACAAAAGGCTTATTGGGGAAACGGGCATGGAAGGCACGGAGAAAGGCAGGAGCATGAACATCAGAGGAGGGAACCCAAGAATGCTCCTCTGGACCCTAGCCCCTCAAGTGAATCAAATACTGTACACGGCCCCTGGACATATGAGAGTCAATAATGCTGCTGACCTCATACTCCTCATGGTTGTCAACAAAGATAGGACGGGGACGAGGCAACACAGTAGTAAACCGATTACAAACCAATGGTTTCAAGAGGGAGACATGAAAAACATTGGAGATGCGCATAACAGGAGGAAGGTCAAGAGCGTAGGCCAAAGGATTAACCGTTGGAGTATTCGAAAAGGACCAACATAACGGGGAGCCAATTTATTGGAAGGCACATGAAGGTTCAAGTTTCGGTAGGACAGCCAAACTCTCTCACCAACCTGGTAGGAAGGTGCGGGCAGACGCCTATGATCAGCCTGGAACTTTTGGCGCTGCATAGAACGATGAAGGCAATCCTGAATCTGCACCCACGTGGAACGGAGTTGTCGGAGATGCTCCTCCAAAACCAGAATACCCTGAGACATGAATGAATCGGGCAACAAGGATGGTTGAAACCCATAATTTGCCCTGAACGGGGATAATTTGGAGGAAGCATTAATAGCACTATTACGAGCAAACTCTGCCCAAGGTAACAATTCAGACCAATTATTGTGGTGATCTGAGACATAGCAACGGAGGAACTGTTCCAGAGCTTGATTAGACCATTCCGCAGCCCCATTGGGTTGAGGTTGATTTGCCGAGAAGAAGGAAAGCTGGATCCCCATTTGAGCATAAAAGGAACGAAAAAATCTGGAAACAAACTGACTAGCCCAGTCCGACACTATCTCCTTGGGTAACCCATGTAAACGGAAGACCTCCCGGGCAAAAATCGAAGCAAGCTCCTGAGCGGTAGGCAGCTTCATCAAAGGAATGCAATGTGACATTTTAGAAAAACAGTCAACCACCATAAGGATAACAGTATTGCCATTGGAAACAGGTAGCTCGACAATGAAGTCCATGGAAAGATGTGTCCAAGGATGCTCACCATTAGCAATAGGTTGAAGAAGACCCACAGGAAGACGTCGAGGAGTCTTATTATGTGCACAAACTGAGCAGGAGGCAACATACGCAGCAATATCAGAATGAAGACATGGCCACCAGAATTGTCGAGTGACGGACCAAATCATTTGGTTCTTGCTTGGGTGACCTGCGGCTTTAGGATAGTGGTAAGTGGGCAAAAGTTTAATTTGAAGATTCTCAGGAACAAAACACTTACCACTAGGTTTCTCAGAAGGTGCATTGGTTTGTGCAGCCATGATCACCTCACCCAAGGGAGAAGTCAAATTAGTACGTATGGTAGCCAAAATATGGTCAGGAGGTATAACAGGAGTAGGTACAGACTCCTCCTTGGACAGAGGTGAAAATTGTCGAGAGAGGGCATCAGCCCTAACATTCTTACTACCAGGCAGGTAGGAGACCACATAATTAAACCGAGACAAAAATAGCGCCCATCTGACCTGTCGGGGCGACAAACGTTTTGCTTCAGATAGATAAGATAAATTCTTGTGGTCAGTAAGAATGAGCACTGGCACGCTAGTACCCTCGAGAAGATGCCTCTATTCCTTGAGTGCCAAAATTATGGCCAGTAATTCCCTGTCACCAATTTCATAATTGCACTCCGCTGGAGACAATTTCTTAGAGAAGAAACCACATGGATGCAAGGAACCATCAGGCGTAGGACATTGAGACAAGAGGGCACTTACTCTAGTCTCAGATGCATCAACCTCAAGAACGAAAGGCAGGACAGGGTTAGGATGAGCCAGAACTGGAGCGGCAGCAAAGGCAGTCTTAAGACTATCAAAGGCCTTAATGGCAGTAGGTGACCAATGGAGTGGATCATTCTCTTTACGGGTCATGTCTGTGATAGGTTTGACCAAGGAAGAAAAGTTTTTAATAAACTTTCTATAGTAATTGGCAAACTCCAAAAAACGCTGAATAGACAGAAGACCAACTGGGCGAGGCCACTGCAGAACTGCAGATAACTTGTCAGGATCCATGGAGAACCCTGCAACTGAGATAACATAACCTAGGAAGGTTACTTGAGTCTGATGGAACTCACATTTCTCGAGTTTACAAAACAGGTCATTCTCACGTAGTCTCTGAAGAACCTTTGTAACATCAGAATGATGAGTCTCAAGTGTGGGTGAGTGCATGAGGATGTCGTCTAAGTACACCACAACACACTGTTGAAACATATCTCGTAGGACATCATTAATAAATTCCTGAAAAACAGCAGGAGCAATACATAGGCCAAAGGGCATTACAAGATACTCATAATGCCCGCTCCTGGTGTTAAATGCTGTTTTCCATTCCTGACCCTCCTTAATCATAACGAGATTGTATGCTCCTCTCAAATCAAGTTTAGTAAAGACCGTAGCTCCCTTGAGGTGGTCAAAGAGTTGCATAATGAGCGGAATAGGGTAAGTATTCTTAATGGTAAGACGATTAAGACCCTTATAATCGATACATGGTCTTAACTGGCCACCCTTTTTCTTCACAAAGAAGAAGCCAGCCCCTGCAGGAGACCAGGATTTGTGGATGATTCCCCGCGACAGAGCATCGGCAACATACTCCCCCATAGCACAATTCTCTGCAACAGACAGAGGGTACACCTGGCCCCGAGGAGGAATGGCTCCGGGTTGCAGGTCTATGGCACAATCGTAAGACCGGTGAGGAGGCAACATACCGGCACGCACCTTGTCAAACACGTCTAGGAACTCTCGGTACTCCTCAGGCAATTGAGATACCGAAGAAGTGCACAAGACTTTAACTGTTTTCCGAAAACAAGTGGAAATACATTGCGGGGACCACAACAAAATTTCGGGCCTGCGCCAGTCGAGACTGGGATTGTGCTTTTGGAGCCAGGGATAACCCAGAACAACCGGAAAATGCGGAGAGTTTATCACCTGGAACTGGAGGGTTTCAAAATGGAGAGCACCCAACAGTCATGGACAATGGAGCAGTTTCGTGAGTAATGAGTGTGGGCTGAAGGGGCCTGCCATCAATGGCCTCAATAGCAAGCGGAACAGACCGAGGCAAAACAGGAATGGAGTGCTTTGATACGAAAGCATTGTCAATGAAATAGCCCGCAGCACCG
Organism: Bombina bombina; assembly: GCF_027579735.1. NCBI lineage: Eukaryota > Metazoa > Chordata > Amphibia > Anura > Bombinatoridae > Bombina > Bombina bombina. The sequence goes on along the minus strand of NC_069504.1, from coordinate 374,253,881 downwards.
GAGTCAACAAGAGTCTGAGTGACTATAGAGGAGTCCACCCAGGAAAGGACAACCGTGACAAAAGGTTTCTCCTTAAGCGGTTCCGGGGACGAGGATAAACCACGACAAGACCTTAGGTGTGAGCGTTTCCCGACCGTGTAAGACAAGACTTCAAATGGTGGCCCTGTAACCCACAATAGAGGCAGAGCCCCTCCCTCCTCCTAAAGGCCCTCTGCATTGGGTCAGCGGGACCAGGAGGAGAGGGAGGCATGAGTGGGAATGAACATGTAGGAGACAACGGAACAGGAGGCTTCTGCAAGCGCTCCTTGAAAGAGGGCCTCTGAGTCTAATGTCAATTAGGATCAAAAAAGACACCAATGCCTCGAGATCCTCTGGTAAATCTCTGGCAGCAACTTTGTCTTTAATCGCATCAGAGAGCCCATGAAAGAAGGCGGCAACAAGGGCTTCATTGTTCCAACCTACCTCTGTGGCAAGTGTATGGAACTCAATCGCATGCTGAGCAACAGATCTTGTACCTTGCTGAATGGACATGAGTCGTTTAGCAGCAGAGGAGGAGCGAGCCGGAACATCAAATACCCTTTGAAAGGAGGCCATAAATTCAGAGTAATTTGAAAACACAGGTTTATTAGTCTCCCACAAGGGATTAGCCCAGGCAAGAGCTGTGTCAGAGAATAACGAGATGAGAAATCCCACCTTAGCTCTGTCAGAGGGAAACGCCTGAGGTAACATCTCAAAGTAAATGCCCACCTGGTTCAAAAACCCTCTGCACTGAATAGGATCACCTCCATATTGCTGAAGTAGAGGTGCAGAACCGGACATGCTCCTGGTAGGCATAGGTACAGCAGCGGAAACAGGAGCAGCCATAACTTGCGGGACACTTTGGTGCAAATGTGCAGTGTGAGTCAACAGGGTTTGCAGGGCTAGTGCAAATTGATCCAAGCGGTGATCCTGTTCATCCATCCTGGAAATGATGGCAGGTAAAGGTGGATTATTAGCACCATCAGGATTCATGGCCTTTGCGTAATGTCAGGGTGCCAGGAATCAGACTGAGATGAGAAGTGCAAAAATAATCACACCTTTATTCATAGCAAAAAATAATAAAAAGTCCACAAGTCAAATAACAAGCCAGGAGTCAAAACCAGAGCTGGTAGTCAGACGAGCCGAGTCAGGAGCCAAAGTGAATAGTCAGACGAGCCGGAATCAGAAACAAGCAAAACTGCAGAGTCAGGAACAAGCCAGGGATCAGGAACCAGGAAGGACATCAGGCAGCCAGGTAATACACAGGAACTCTCACAAACAGGTCTGAGACAACGCAAAGGCAAAGCATACTGAACAGAGGCCCTTTAAATAATAAGTGATGACATCACAATTCTGAGACTGCATCCTGTCTCACATGGATGATGCACACCAGTCTGGCCATAAAAGCAAGTGTAGGAAATGAGCAGCATCCCCCACAATGCACCATAGTCAGGAAGACGGGTGAGTAAAATGGCTGCCAGCAGCACATGGCAAACAACAGGGAAAAAACTTTGACACTGGCCAAGCATGTCTTCAGACCTAAACTCTATTGAGCATCCATGGGGCTTCCTCAAACGGACACTGTTATACAGGCTGTACACTCACTATTTTACATTGTAGCAAAGTGTAATTTCTTCAGTGTCAAACAAAAATGTGAGAGGTGTACTCACTTTTTTTTGAGATACTGTATATGTTGTATTTGTATATACAGCATATTCAGCTACATATGTGTGTGTATACAGAACAGTCAGCTATATATATATGTGTGTATACAGCACACACAAATGGTTTTATTTTCTGTGTTAAATGTTGGGGGGAAAAGTATTAAATTCACTTCTTTTTTGTGGGGAGGGGGGGGCCCTGCTTGGATTCTTGCACCTGGGCCCTGTGGTTTCTAGTTAAGCCTTTGTGGACACCCCTACTATGATTGAGTTCAGGTGTTTCAGCCACATCCTTTGCTAAAAGGTGCTTACATCCAGCACATAGCCATGATATTTCCATAGAAAAACACTGGTCTGTACAATGGGCCACACTGAAAAGCTGAGTGACTTTAAACGTGCGACTGTCATAGAATGCCACCATTATCACAAGTCAGTAAGTGAATTTCTGTTTACTAGGTCTGTCCTGTGAATTGTAAGTGCTATTACTGTGAAGTTGAAGTGTCTAGGAGTAACAACAGCCAACCACTAAGTGGTAGACCATGTAAACTCACAGAGCAGGGATGGTGAGTGCTGAAGAGCGCAGAGTGTAAAAATGGCCTCACATCTACAGAGTTCCAAACTGCATCGGGAAGCAATATCAGCTCATGAAATGCATGTAGGGGCTCCATGAAATATGTTTTCATGGCCGACCAGCTGAACATAAGCCTCAAATCAACATGCACTATGCCAAGCATCTGATGGAGTGGTGTAAAGCACTGGTATACATAGTGCCTTTCCTGTAAAGATTGTGGAAGAGGGATGGTTTTCCCAGGTTTGACAAGGCCTCTCAGTTCCAGTGAAGGGTCATCTTAATGCTATAGGATACAAAGAGATTTTAGACAATAGGGTGCTTCCAACTTTGTGGCAACAGCTTGGGGAAGGCTATTTTCTGTTCCAGCAAAAGTGAGGCCAGAAAAGGTATGGTTTGATGAGTTTGGTGTGGAGAAATTTGAGTGGCCTGCACAGAGCCCTGACCTCAACCCCATTGAACACCTTTGAGATGAATTAGAATGTTGATTATGAACCAAACATTCTCATCTAACATCAGTGCCTATGTACATAAATAAATATACATACACATATAAATACATACATACATATTTATAGAAATACATACATATATATTTCAATTATTAAATATCATTATACATGTGTTACTATGGATCCCTATGTAAAAGCACTTTCTCTCCACATTTCATAATTTTGCGCCCTTATAACATTTTAATGCAATATTTTTAACCAATAATTCTAATCAAACTGTGCTAATATTAATGTTACTGTACTACAGTGACATGTATTTTTGATGTGCTTTGTGTCACTTTTAAGGCTTGTACATATTTTAACACTAGCTTTTCCTAGGCATTGTTTACCAAAGCAAAAACTGTGATCGTGCCTGCATTTACTTTCAACTTGTAATATCAAGGATATTAAATGTGTGCCCGAAAAGGTGCATTTTTTCCCCAACATAAGCGCACAGAAGGGTGCGCCCTACTTGTAATCTACCCCATAATGATTTTAAAACAAAACCTTTCCAGTTAATTGGATTAACACAAAGTCAGTCCATATCAATAGTTTCCCATGAAGGCAGGGATAGAAGTGTTAAAATAGCAGTCTAGATGTCTAGGATAATTTATAGTTTCACATATATCTCTGCTACCTCGATTACATCTTCCTTCTTTGGACTGTAGGGGAAACGGCACTAAAACAGTTTCACAAAGACTATAATAATTTCCACCCCACCATTAATCTCACCCTGGAACACTCCACCAAAATTGTAAATTTTCTAGATACCATTGTTAATATCAGTAAAGAAGGCACTATCACAACTACAATATACCAGAAACCAATAGATTGCAACAAATACCTCCATAGTTCCAGCCACATAAAGAAATCAGTTATATATAGCCCGGATACTTGATACTAGATCTCCTCGGATGAGAGGATATGGGACCAACATCTGTCTGACTGCATGACTAAGGGCCTATAGCAGGCTTGAAACATTGTATGTTTTGCTCCCATGGACCCAGTGACAAAACAATAAAGATCCTTCTTTTAACAAGGAGTCACCGTGTTTGTATACAAACAATCAGACACCCTTGGCAGTAAACCCTACAACAGGAGGAAATGGGGCACATGCCAACACATCAGTAATCAAACCACTCTAGACAACATATCAAAAGACAATACATGTGAAAGGATAATTAAAAATCCAGAAATGTAATATATCTAATCAAGTGCAAAAACTGCCCTTATATGAAATACATAGGTGAAACAAAACAACCACTACACAAAAGGATAAATCATCACAGATACTTTATATACCAACCAGATACAAGAGCCCCAGTAGGTAAACCCCTCTCACAACCTGGACAATCTATAAAGGATTTAAAGGTATTAATCTTAAAGGGAAATTTTAAAAAATACCCTGGATCGAAAGACATGGGAATTAAAATATATCAAGATTTTTAGCTCCAGACATTCTGTCTTGAATCAAGACTCTGGCTTTATGACACACTACGCAAAAACTAATACTACTAATATTAAAAGTTACCCTCAGTAGGGTTTTTTGTAGGGCATTGCCATAAAGTGATTTAGCTCTTTTTCTCAAAAAAATACAACTCCATTCTACAATAAAAGTAACCCCCACCCCACAAAAAAGCCTATCTTAAAAACCTACTCTAAAAATTGCCCTGATAAGGACATTTGGTAGGGCATTGCTCTAAAGGGATTACAGCTCTTTTTGAGAAAAAAAAACCTATTCTACAAAAAAAACACCAACCCAAAAAGAACTACTGATAAACCCCAAAGATGGTACTAATCCAAATTGAATCTGGCTCCTATATGATCGCCAACTGCAGTGCTCTTCTCAATGGAGGGGCCCATCTTCATCCTGGCTGTGGCAGGGCCCATATTCATAGAGGCGGTGGCCGATATTCATGGAGGCAGCGGTCCTCTTCTATCTTTATCTAAGCGGTTGTGGTCCATCTTCTGCCACCGCTCTGCTGGGGAAGTCTTCATCTATCTTCCACCCAAGGGGTCTTCTTATCTTCTTTTCTTGTCATCTTTGGATCCTCCGTCGCCAACGTCCTCTTCATGTGGTAACCCGCCGCACACTGAAATTGGAATGCAAGGTATTATCCTTGCATTGCTATTGGCTGATTTTCAAATCAACCAAAAGGAATGCAAGAGTACCCCTATATAAGGGGGACCTCGCATTCAAACATCAGTGTGCGGCGGGTGACCGCATGAAGAAGACGCCAGCGATTGAAAAACCCGAAGATGACAAGAAAAGAAGATAAGACATCAGGTGGAAGATGGATGAAGACTTCCCCAGCAGAGCAGTGGCAGAAGATGGATGAAGATGGACCACTGCCGCTAGAATGAAGATAGAAGAGGACTGCTGCCTCCATGAAGATGGGCCGCTGCCTCCATGAAGATGGTCCCCCGCCACCCACAATGAAGAGGAGCACCGCAATTGGTGATCTGGTGGGAGCCGGATTAAAGTTTGGTAAGTACCATCTTTGGGGTTTAGCAGTAGACTTTTTTTGGGTGGGTGTTTTTTTTTTGTAGAATAAAGGGGTTTTTTTTCCCCAACCAAATGCCCTGTTAAGGGCAACCTTTTTTAGGATAGAGTTTTTTTTAGAATAGGGTTTGTTTGTTTCTAAATGCCCTTTTTAGGGCAATCTTTTTTTTAAGGATATGGGTTTTTTACAATAGTTTTTTTTTTTTTTATTGGGCAGCAAAAGAGCTTTAAGGCAATGCCTACCAAATGTCCTTATCAGGGTATGGGTAAGAGTATGTTATTTTAGACAGGCTTTTTGGAGGAGTGGTGGTTACTTTTATTGTAAAATATGGTTGTATTTGTTTGAGAAAAAAAGCTAAATTGCTTTAGAGCAATGCCCTACAAAAAGCCCTTCTAAGGGCTATTGCTACAGAAACTGTTAGTGTTATTATATGGTTTTTTTAATTTTGTTTGTCCATTTAAAGATATCACAATTTACTAAAGGAACATTCTCTAGTGGAACCAATACAGAAACAAACCTTTTTCTGTTGGGTTTCTCACTGAAATTTACACACAACTACTGCAGTCATAAAACAAATGGTTGTAAAAACTTATCTGGGGTCCCCTTTGTTCACAAACAGCAGACATGCACAGCTTTGCGCTTGGATTTTGGCAATTAGAAGGCTACTAATTGCAGCTGTGCACCACACTTCTGAAATTCCTGGCAGTGAATGTGTTAATAATCTTTTAAGGTTAATATTTGCTCTAGTGTAGGGATTACACTCCCAGCTGACACCTCCCACCCCCTGATCCCTACCTGATCCCTCCAAAATAGCTCTCTCCCTGTCCCAATGGTCACGACCATCTTAGGTACTGCCAGTCTGCCAGTATACAGTTTTGGGCTTTTATTTAACCCCTAGCTCTTTAGCCCTCCCCCGACATACTGCTTTCTCACCATGTTTGTTACTGGCAGCTAGCTTGCTTGTGTCAAATATTTATTTATTTTTTATTTTACATTTAAAATCCTTTTTTTTCTGTAGCGTGCATCCTCCCTTCACGCTCCCCCTCCAAGATCACTTTGTTTCTGTAGTGTAGGACCACACCCTCCCTCTCCTTTCAAAATAATTTTCCATAGTGTAGGGCCCCATCCCTCCTTCTCCCTTGACATTCTTTTTTGTTGTAGTGTAGGGAACCACGCCCCTCCCTCACCCTCTTCTGCACGGGGCCACCCCTTCCACCTCCCATCTTCCTTCCCACCGCTCCCTCTTGGCACCAACAGTTTCACTCTTTGTAACGATCAGCAATCTGGCTTTATATGGTAAGGAAGCATTTTCAATGTTTCCTTACTATATAAAGGCAGATACCTTCTGACCCCTGTTTGCAGTTCCTGCTGTCTAAGCTGACAGTGGGGACTGCAACCTGTACCTCTGTGCTGGATGTAGGTTCTAAGTCATTGTTTTTCAAATTTTTCCTCAGGCCTTCCAAACAGGCCATATTTTAAGGATAGCTGAACTAGAGCACAGGTGAAATAATCAGCTGATTATTAAACATGGTTACTTTACCTGCTCTCATCCAAGGTAATCCTGAAAACCTGGCTTGTTGGGGAGGCCTGAGGACAGGTTTGAAAACCAGTGTACTAAGTCAACACAGTATGCAGGGCAAAGTGCTGTGAGAAGTAGTACCTACATCCATATGGTATAAGGGGTTAAATAGCTTTCCCATTTACTTCAATTATCATATTTGTTTCCTTCTCTTGATATCCTATGTTGAAGGAGTAGCAATGCAATATTGAGAGCTAGCTGAACACATCTGGTAAGCCAATGAGAAAAGTTGTGCATGTGCAGCCACCAATTAGCAACTAGCACCCAGCGTTGTTGCTCCAGAGGCTTACATGGGTATGATTTCAACAAAGGATACCAAAGGAATGAAGCAAATTATATAATAGAAAAAAAAATTGTATACTCTAGCTGAATCATGAAAGTTTAATTTTGACTTTACTGTCGCTTTAAGGGAAATAAATATATTTTTTTACGAGCCCATTAGAATTTACCTTAAAAATTACATTTCAGTATTTAGATTGAAGTAACATAAAAGCATGACATGACAATGACTTTAGAGGACACGTTTGATTATGAAACAAAATCTGTGTATTCATATAAAGAACATCCCTGTTGATGTCATGAATCCCAACAGAATAGTCTAAAAATAAATAGTTGCAAAGTAATATTGCAAAACAAAACAATACAAAAAAAAAAACATAATCATAGGTGACTGCCTCAGTCTTAGTAAACAGTTGCCTATTCTTCAGTTAGAGATAATTATTTGCTCTCCTCACCTCTGAGGAAGCATCTTCACAGTATTGAATACTATGAAATGTGTAAATTGCATCCTGACAGTAGTGAGTGAGTCAGATTTTCCATATACGCAGACAACAGAGAGAACACAAATAGTACATAGGGAACTGAAGATTGCATCAGAAACATCCTTACTCAATACTTAAAAATATACTGGTTGCCAATTTATATTTCTCTAACACCTTAAAGACAATAATTCTTTGTTGATGTGGGAATACATCTATGAATATCTTCCCCATCTCTAGGGCTGATCTTTTGTAAACAAACACGCAGCTTTCACCTTGTGGCAGGTCTACTCTATGCTTTACTGCAATGCAAATCTAACGCCTAGATTTAGAGTTTTGCGGCCAAAGGGGTGCGTTAGCTACGCGTGCTTTTTTCTGGCCGCACCTTTTAAATACCGCTGGTATTTAGAGTTCACAGAATGGCTGCGTTAGGCTCCAAAAAAGGAGCGTAGAGCATATTTACCGCAACTTCAACTCTCGATACCAGCGGTGCTTACGGACGCGGCCAGCTTCAAAAACGTGCTCGTGCACGATTCCCCCATAGAAAACAATTAGGCTGTTTGAGCTGAAAAAAACCTAACACCTGCAAAAAAGCCGCGTTCAGCTACTAACGCAGCCCCATTGTTTTCTATGGGGAAACACTTCCTACGTCTGCACCTAACACTCTAACATGTACCCCGAGTCTAAACACCCCTGACCTTACACTTATTAACCCCTAATCTGCCGCCCCCGCTATCGCTGACCCCTGCATATTATTTTTAACCCCTAATCTGCCGCTCCGTACACCCCCGCCACGTAGATTATCCCTATGTACCCCTAATCTGCTGCCCTAACATCGCCAACCCCTATATTATATTTATTAACCCTTAATCTGTCGCCCCCAACATCGCCTCCACCTAACTACACTTATTAACCCCTAATCTGCCAACTGGACCTGAGCGCTACTATAATAAATGTATTAACCCCTAATCCGCCTCACTCCCGCCTCAATAACCCTATAATAAATAGTATTAACCCCTAATCTGCCCTCCCTAACATTGCCGACACCTAACTTCAAGTATTAACCCCTAATCTGCCGACAGGAGCTCACCGCTACTCTAATAAATTTATTAACCCCTAAAGCTAAGTCTAACTTTAACCCTAACACCCCCCTAAATTAAATATAATTTAAATCTAACTACATAAATTAACTCTTATTAAATAAATTATTCCTATTTAAAGCTAAATACTTACCTGTAAAATAAACCCTAATATAGCTACAATATAAATTATAATTATATTGTAGCTATTTTAGGATTAATATTTATTTTACAGGTAACTTTGTAATTTTTTTAACCAGGTACAATAGCTATTAAATAGTTAATAACGATTTAATAGTTACCTAGTTAAAATAATTACAAATTACCTGTAAAATAAATCCTAACCTAAGTTACAATTAAACCTAACACTACACTATCAATAAATAAATGAAATACAATTCCTACAAATAAATACAATTAAATAAACTAACTAAAGTACAAAAAATAAAAAAGAACTAAGTTACAAAAAATAAAAAAATATTTACAAACATTAGAAAAAAATTACAACAATTTTAAACTAATTACACCTACTCTAAGCCCCCTAATAAAATAACAAAGACCCCCAAAATAAAAAAATGCCCTACCCTATTCTAAATTACAAAAGTTCAAAGCTCTTTTACCTTACCAGCCCTTAAAAGGACCTTTTGTGGGGCATGCCCCAAAGAATTCAGCTCTTTTGCCTGTAAAAAAAAACATACAATACCCCCCCAACATTACAACCCACCACCCACATACCCCTAATCTAACCCAAACCCCCCCTTAAATAAACCTAACACTAAGCCCCTGAAGATCTTCCTACCTTATCTTCACCTCGCCGGGTATCACACCGATCCGTCCTGGCTCCGATGTCTTGATCCAAGACCAAGCAGGGGGCTGAAGATGTCCATGATCCGGCTGAAGTCTTCATCCAAGCTGGAGCTGAAGAGGTCCATGATCCAGATGAAGTCTTCATCCAAGCGGGAGCTGAAGAGGTCCATGATCCGGCTGAAGTCTTCTATCAACGGCATCTTCAATCTTCTTTCTTCCGGATCCATGTTCATCCCGCCGACGCGGAACATCCATCTTCACCGACGACTTCCCGATGAATGACGGTTCCTTTAAGGGACGTCATCCAAGATGGCGTCCCTTGAATTCCGATTGGCTGATAGGATTCTATCAGCCAATCGGAATTAAGGTAGGAAAATTCTGATTGGCTGATGGAATCAGCCAATCAGATTGAGCTCGCATTCTATTGGCTGTTCCGATCAGCCAATAGAATGCAAGCTCAATCTGATTGGCTGATCGGATCAGCCAATCGGATTGAACTTGATTCTGATTGGCTGATTCCATCAGCTAATCAGAATTTTCCTACCTTAATTCCGATTGGCTGATAGAATCCTATCAGCCAATCGGAATTCGAGGGACGCCATATTGGATGATGTCCCTTAAAGGAACCGTCATTCGTCGGGAAGTCGTCGGTGAAGATGGATGTTCCGCGTCGGCGGGATGAACATGGATCCGGAAGAAAGAAGATTGAAGATGCCGTTGATAGAAGACTTCAGCCGGATCATGGATCTCTTCAGCTCCCGCTTGGATGAAGACTTCAGCCGGATCATGGACCTCTTCAGCTCCCGCTTGGATGAAGACTTCAGCCAGATCATGGACATCTTCAGCCCCCTGCTTGGGCTTGGATCAAGACATCGGAGCCAGGATGGATTGGTGTGATACCCGGCGAGGTGAAGATAAGGTAGGAAGATCTTCAGGGGCTTAGTGTTAGGTTTATTTAAGGGGGGTTTGGGTTAGATTAGGGGTATGTGGGTGGAGGGTTGTAATGTTGAGGGGGGGTATTGTATGTTTTTTTTTACAGGCAAAAGAGCTGAATTCTTTGGGGCATGCCCCACAAAAGGTCCTTTTAAGGGCTGGTAAGGTACAAGAGCTTTGAACTTTTGTAATTTAGAATAGGGTAGGGCATTTTTTTTATTTTGGGGGTCTTTGTTATTTTATTAGGGGGCTTAGAGTAGGTGTAATTAGTTTAAAATTGTTGTAATGTTTTTCTAATGTTTGTAAACATTTTTTTATATTTTGTAACTTAGTTCTTTTTTATTTTTTGTACTTTAGTTAGTTTATTTAATTGTATTTATTTGTAGGAATTGTATTTAATTTATTTATTGATAGTGTAGTGTTAGGTTTAATTGTAGATAATTGTAGGTATTTTATTTAATTAATTTATTGATAGTGTAGTGTTAGGTTTAATTGTAACTTAGGTTAGGATTTATTTTACAGGTAATTTTGTAATTAAACTATTTTAGCTATTAAATAGTTCTTAACTATTTAATAGCTATTGTACCTGGTTAAAATAAATACAAAGTTACCTGTAAAATAAATATTAATCCTAAAATAGCTATAATATAATTATAATTTATATTGTAGCTATATTAGGGTTTATTTTACAGGTAAGTATTTTGCTTTAAATAGGAATAATTTATTTAATAAGAGTTAATTTATTTCGTTAGATTTAAATTATATTTAATTTAGGGGGGTGTTAGTGTTAGGGTTAGACTTAGCTTTAGAGGTTAATCCATTTATTACAGTAGCGGCGAGATTCGGTCGGCAGATTAGGGGTTAATAATTGAAGTTAGGTGTCGGAGATGTTAGGGAGGGCAGATTAGGGGTTAATACTATTTATTATAGGGTTATTGAGGCGGGAGTGAGGCGGATTCGGGGTTAATAACTTTATTATAGTAGCGGTGCGGTCCGCTCGGCAGATTAGGGGTTAATAAGTGTAGGCAGGTGGAGGCGACATTGAGGGGGGCAGATTAGGGGTTAATAAATATAATATAGGGGTCGGCGGTGTTAGGGGCAGCAGATTAGGGGTACATAAGGATAACGTAGGTGGCGGCGCTTTGCGGTCGGTAGATTAGGGGTTAATTATTGTAGGTAGCTGGTGGCGACGTTGTGGGGGGCAGGTTAGGGGTTAATAAATATAATATAGGGGTCGGCCGTGTTAGGGGCAGCAGATTAGGCGTACATAAGTATAACGTAGGTGGCGGCAGATTAGGGGTTAAAAAAATTTAATTGAGTGGCGGCGATGTGGGGGGACCTCGGTTTAGGGGTATATAGGTAGTTTATGGGTGTTAGTGTACTTAAGAGCACAGTAGTTAAGAGCTTTATAAACCGGCGTTAGCCCAGAAAGCTCTTAACTACTGACTTTTTTCTGCGGCTGGAGTTTTGTCGTTAGATTTCTAACGCTCACTTCAGCCACGACTCTAAATACCGGCGTTAGAAAGATCCCATTGAAAACATAGGATACGCAATTGACGTAAGGGGATCTGCAGTATGGAAAAGTCGCGGCTGCAAAGTGAGCGTTAGACCCTTTCCTGACTGACTCCAAATACCGGCGGTAGCCCAAAACCAGCGTTAGGAGCCTCTAACGCTGGTTTTGACGGCTACCGCCCAACTCTAAATCTAGGCCTTAGAGTTTTGAGATCCAAAATGGGCATCAAAGTCCCTTCTTTCTTTTGAACGTTGAAAAGATTGAAATAGAACCCTTGATTTTGTTCCTCTAAAGGGACTACGGTAATCACTCAAATAGCTTGTAGGTCTGTTACACATGCCAAGAAATCTCTGGTCTTTAAAGGATCTTTCAGAATATGAGACAAGAGCAATCTTCCTCAAGGAGAGTGAAACTGAAAGCCTATTCTGTACATCTGAGAAATTATGTTGAACACTGAAGGGCCCTGAATCAACTTCTCTCAGGCCTCCTGAAAAAGGCTCAGTCTGCATCCCACCAGAACTTTGGCCGCACCTTCATGTAGATTTGTTGGAGGGGGTAGACTTTTTGGCCTGTTTGGAGTTAGACCAAGAGGAACCAGGTTTTTACATGGACTTAGTGTCTGACTTTTGAGACAGTAAGGGGGAGTATCTTTGTGCCCAGCGGACTCAACCCAGCCCTTAGCTTTTTTGTCTTGTGGCAGTAAAGCTTATTTGACTGCTTTGACTGTTGCAATAATAGCATCCAGTCTATGTCCAAAGAAAATCTTTCCCAGGAGGAGAAATAAGTCTGCTTTTAGATACCATATCAGCAGACTTGAGCCATAAGGTTCTTCTAGCCAGAGCAGACATAGCTGCACTTTTCACATTAGTGCAAGTCATTTCGACAGCTGCATCCTAAATTAAACTGTTCACTGTCTTGACCAACCTCAAGCGATCCTGAATTTTTTCTTTTTGGGAAAAAAGGGTTAGAAATGTTGTCATACCAGACAGTAGTAGTTGCAGGCAAGAAAGGGTCTACCGCTCACTTTTCTTCCACGACTTTTGGCTACCGCAAATCCCCTTACGTCAATTGCGTATCCTATCTTTTCTATGGGATTTGCCTAACGCCGGTATTACGAGTCTTGGAAGAAGTGAGCGGTACAGCCTCTACTGCCAAGACTCCTACCGCCTAAAAAAGTCAGTAGTTAAGAGTTTTATGGGCTAACGCCGGAACATAAAGCTCTTAACTACCGTGCTACAAAGTACACTAACACCCATAAACTACCTATTAACCCCTAAACCGAGGCCCCCCCACATCGCAAACACTATAATAAAAATGTTTAACCCCTAATCTGCCGACCGGACATCGCTGCCACCTACATTATACCTATGAACCCCTAATCTGCTGCCCCTAACATCGCCGACACCTATATTATATTTATTAACCCCTAATCTGCCCCCCCAACGTCGCTGCTACCTACCTACACTTATTAACGCCTAATCTGCCGACCGGACATCGCCGCCACTATAATAAATGTATTAATCCCTAAACAGCCGCACTCCCGCCTTGCAAACACTATAATAAATTGTATTAACCCCTAATCTGCCCTCCCTAACATCGCCGCAACCTACCTACAATTATTAACCCCTAATCTCCCGCCCCCAACGTCGCCGCTACTATAATAAAGTTATTAACCTCTAAACCTAAGTCTAACCCTAACACCCCCCTAAGTTAAATATAATTTAAATAAAACAAAATAAATTTACTATAATTAAATCAATTATTCCTATTTAAAACTAAATACTTACCTATAAAATAAACCCCAATATAGCTACAATATAACTAATAATTACATTGTAGCTATTTTAGGATTTATATTTATTTTACAGGCAACTTTGTATTTATTTTAACTAGGTACAATAGCTATTAAATAGTTTATAACTACCTAGTTAAAATAATTACAAAATTACCTGTAAAATGAATCCTAACCTAAGTTACAAATACACCTAACACTACACCATCAGTAAATTAATTAAATAAATTAACTAAAATGATCTAAAATAAAATACAATTAAATAAACTAAATTACAAAAAATAAAAAAATATAACAAGAATTGTAATCTAATTACACCTAATCTAAGCCCCCTAATAAAATAAAAAGGCCCCCCAAAATAATACAATTCCCTAACCTAAACTAAATTACAAAAGTAAAAAAAAAAAATCAGCTCTTTTACCTGTAAAAAAAAAATACAAGACCCCCCCAACATTACAACCCACCACCCACACACACAGTCATGAAGAGAAAAAGGCTATTAGAAACTTAGCAAGTGACCCTACGATTGTTATTCGCCTTGCTGACAAGGGCGGTGCTGTTGTTATTATGAATTACAACAATTATAAGGATGAAATTCATGAGTAACTGGCTGATTCACAAGTTTACTGCAAATTGGATAGAAATCCTACTATGATTTTCCAAATGACCATTTATGAACTATTGAAGAAGGCCCTTCAACAGGATTTTATTAACGATCACACTTATCAATATTTGATGACTGAGACTCCGATATCTCCAATCTTATACACACTACCTAAAATACATAAGTCACTTGAGAAACCACCTGGATTTATTGTGTCCGCCAAACATTTCATCTTATCACCTCTGGCCAAATTTGTAGACTATTACCTACAACTCTGTGTTACCAGAATGTCCTCTTTTTAAAGGGACTCTTCACAACTCATTGAGGAATTAGTGAATGGACTATACCGGTTGGAACCTGTCTTCTTGTAACAGCTGACGTGAACAGTCTGTACACAATTATTCCCCATGAATTGGGTATTGGGGCAGTACAGAAAGCTCTACTGAAGACCCCATATGTTGGTCCAGCTATTGATGTGCTCCTTGAGATGGTGAGATGTTGCCTTGAATTGAATTTCTTTATATTCTAAACTAATTATTATTTGCAAATATCAGGGACGGCGATGGGGTCTAATATGGCCCCATAGTATGCCAATATCTTTATGGAGGACTACGAGGAAAATATCATGAAAATTGCTGAGAGACCGCAGGTATATATGTATCATTGATACATAGATGACCTGTTCTTCATCTGGAACGGTACTGCAAAAGGCTTGGAAGATTGGTTTCAAGAGTTGAATGAGTTGCAACATCCTGTTAAGTTTAAATTGAAATACCATTCAACTTCTATAGAATTTTTGGATCTATTAATTTACAAGGAAGCGGACAATCTGGCGACGACACTCAATGCCAAACCAACTGACAAAAACTCCATCCTGTGTGTCTCATGTGCTCATCCAAGGAGCTTGATTAACTCGATTCCCAAAGCCCAGATGTTGAGAACGGTGCGGAATAACACAGACCTCCAAAAGAAACTGGCTCAGTTAGATGAAATGGGTAAACGTTTTGTTCAGAGGGGATACCCCAGCACAAAGATCAAGAAACTCTGCAAAGAGGTGCAACATCTAACACAAACTGAGGTCCTATCAACACAAAAAATTAAAGAAATTAATAAAAACATGGAGGGTGAAACCAAGAGAATGCTCTTCACCACAGACTATTCCCCAGAGAAAAGAAAGTTTGCTGATAATTTGAAAAAACACTGGGTGGTGGTAAATACTGATTCAACCCTACCGTTTAATGAGTATGGTCCACCAATGATAGCCTTTGAGAAGGGCAGATCATTGAGAGACCAGCTAATGCTAACAGATCCTGAACATTGTTACCAAAAGAACTGGATTCAAAGCAAGAAAAAGGGTTGCTACAGATGCTCTGGATGCACCACTTGTAATTCAATGATACAGGGGTCTCACTTTAGACACCCCCATACGAATCAATGCTTTGACATCAAGTTTTACCTCACCTGTACCACTACACATGTCGTATACTTATTGAACTGTATATGTGGTCGGTTTTATGTGGGGAAAATGAGTGACACTATCCGTACAAGGATGGCGAATCAAAGACATTCTATCTGCGAGGCTATCAAAAAACAAACATCTCATCAAGCAGTAGCCAAACACTTCATGCAGTTGAAACATACCGTTAGTGATCTCAGGTTCATTCTGATTGATCATATGCCACCCCCAAGCGAGAAGGCGACAGGAACCAGCGTTTACTTCAAGTTGAATCAAAGTGGATTTTCAAATTGAAAACTCTATACCCTCATGGCTTGAATCATCAGCTGGATTGGCAATGCTTTCTGTAATTTACGGTTATTGTATCGTTCCAGTAGTAATAACATTGGCATTGTAATATAAAAAAAGGGGGTGAATGAATTAGCCACCATTAATCTAATGTTCTAACATTTGACATATCTTTTTTCTATTAATATCTATACTTATTTCTAGCCTATTATGTTAGGATCCACTGGATGATCACGACTATGGGATTGTGTTGGTGGTCCAAACGTTGTGTCCACCCACGGCCCTAATTTTGATGTGTGAAGTGGTGAATATTTTGACCCTTGTAACCTATAAAAGTATGCATTCAATTGAATTAGTTCCCCCACTTTTATATTATCTGAGGATGGACACCATGTGTGCACCTAATCTGTGTGTTTGTCTTCTTTTAGTTTACAAATGAGTGGGGCTCTTCATTTCATTATAGCTTTATCTAGTAATAGTCCCCTATAGGTATGGAGTAAACACAGTGAGTTTGTGGCACACATATTTAAATATACTTTATCATTCTTTTCGTTTTTTGTAATCTGTATATTTATTATATTTTTTAGGACCACTCTTATCTGGTAGTGTACTATACATCTTTGTTTAAAGGTCTAATTGTGACCAATGATGAACAGACCGACTCCTCTCACTCACATGGGAAACGTCATCCATGTAAACAAGGCTAATGATTGGTGGCTACAATCCTCTCACTCACATGGTAAACGTCATCCATGTAAACAAGGCTGAAGATTAGTGGTTGCAATCTTTAGTGTCATCAAGGACATTCCCATGTGATCTACGATCCTGTAATCCTCATTCATTGTATTGGGCCACTTTTTGAGATAGATTGATGTTTAACTTTGGCTATTGATTGGTATGCCTGTCTACTCCCTTGCTGTTACCGAGTCTCTACAGCCTGCCCATGGATGCTGTGTCGTTCATTCCCTAAGTGGGAGGTCCGATGACGTTTAGCACACAGGGCCCATTTTTGGCCATGCCCACAATGCAATTGTTTGGCGATTTCGGTAGGTGCAATAGCTACGAGATAGATTTAGCTGTGGTATGTAAGTACCTCTAAGACTGTCATTGTTTATAACTGCAGTTATATGTTATTATCCAAGGTTGACGAGATCACTGTGTATCAGATGTTACATATCTGGCAAAAATGTTAAAATGTTATTCAGTCATTATTAATGTATCAGAACCACTCTATTGCAGTTTCTTTCTTTTTTATAGTTAGTGGATGGGTATTTGTCACTATTTTTATAGCAATGCACTGATTCAGCCCATTTATATAGTTATATAATTAAATGTATTCCTTATACTTTATCTTAGAATACAGTTTTGCTATTATCAATTAACTTTATTTATGAGAATTAATTTTTTTGATTGTAGAAATGTTGTTTGGCTGGTAATGTAATAGGCTATTGTTGAAAATGTATATATCCCATGTTCTAGATGGGGCTGTCCTATTCTGATTTGGGGGAGGGGTTAACACTTGATTTAAACACTGTTGTTTGTTCACTTTTCGTTTGGTCTTATGAAGGGAAGATTGATCCCCGAAACATCACACATTTTTTGATGCGCTAATTAAAGCATTTTGTCACTAATCCAGTGAGTGCAAGCCTTTTTCTTATTTTATAATTACATTTGCCTGCACCCTGGTAGATGTTATTTGACTGGGAGTGTGTTCTTTCTACTATATTTTATATATATATATATATATATATATATATATATATATATATATATATATAGAATACTAAGAGAAAAGAAAGTAAGCCTAAGGGGCCGAATTATCATTGTGCAGGTGGACATGATTCGATATTGCTGATCATGTCCGCTGCACATCAATAAATGCCGACAGCATTGTTTCTCCGCCGCCACAGAGCAGGCGGACAGGTTATGGAGCAGCGGTCTTTAGACCGCTGCTTCATAACTTGTGTTTCCGGTGTGCCTGAAGGCTCGCCAGAAACACGGGGCTTCAAGCTCCATACGGAGCTTGATAAATATGCCCCTATATCTGCAATCCCTTATTAAGCTAATTAAATACAAAATAAAGGCACTAATCCTACACTGGTATAACACAATTGTCACGCTCAGCTGCTGGGAAGCTCTGCAGTCCTCTCTGTGTGCTTGATTGACAGGTGTCTGAGCCACCCCTTCCTGATGATGTCACAACCAGGCTTTTTATTCTGGCTTCCTGTTTCTCCAGTGTCCGTTTGTTTGTTAACTTTGAGGCTTCTGTTAGGATTTCGCTGAGGAATCGCTATAACTGCTGCTTTTCTGTTGCCAATCTCTTCAAGGATTTACTATGCTGGATTAACCTTCAACCTCCTGAATACCTGTCTCCAAACAATGCAAGTACTGTTTGTTTTGTGAAACTTTCAAACTTCCTGTTTACCTGCTGCAAACCCTGCATATTCAGACTACTCTGTGTAGTGCAAACTATTCAAATACTGTTATTGCTGTGAATCCTTCAATCTGCATGTTTACCTGTTTCCAAACTCTGCAAATACAATTATTCAGTGTAAACCTTCAAACTGCTTGATATCCTGTTGCCAGTCTCCACAAGTACTGATTAATCTGTGTTAACCTTCAAACTACCAGCTTACCTGTTGCTATCACTGCAAGTTCTGACAACACAGTGTTAACCTTCAAACTACCTGATTACATGTTGTTAATTCTGCAAGTTCTGACTACACAGTGTTTACCCTCAAACTGCCTGATTACCTGTTATATACTCTGCAAAGACTGTCTACACAGTGTTAACTCTCAAACTGCCTGATTACCTGTTGCATACTCTGCAAAGACTGTCTACTCAGTGTTAACCCTCAAACTGCCTGATTACCTGTTGCATACTCTGCAAAGACTGTCTACACAGTGTTAACCTTCAGACTGCCTGATAACAAATGACCTACTCCTGCATTATTAACTGTTTCCTGTTTTACCCTTCTTCTGTCTGAGTATAAGTGACTTTCCCTGCTCTCCTGATTCTGTGGAAGGCATTTCCTGAAACCAGTTCCTTATTCAGAAGTCTATCTGGCTGATATCATGAATTACTTTGGCACAGGCTAACCCTGCTCCATATCGTGAGTACTTTGTTTTTTGGAGGTTGTCGTGGGGTCACATCCTGGATTAAACTCAGAGTGCAAGGGTGTTGTTTAAGTTCGCCCTTGCATTTGGGTCTACTTCTGGATATTTCCTAACCTGACAGTACAAACGGACCATAATATGGACCCTGACGAGTTATCCAGGGCTGTGGCTCTACAAGGGCAACTTCTAGGAAATCATTCTGCTCATTTGCAATCTTTGGATTCCAAGCTTGACCAGATTACTGCTCTGCTACATAACCTCTCCGCTCCTTCTCAAGCGACGGTGACTCCTGCTGCCACTGCTACTAGCACCAATGCTGTCTTTAATCCACCTCAAACTGTTGGACAGAATATACCACGAATCCCACTTCCAGATAAATATGACGGTAATCCTGAAGAATGCCGTGGATTCCTTAATCAGTGTCGTTTACACTTCAGAAACAATCCTCAAGTTTTTTCCAATTCTACTTCCAAAATCACCTTTATTATTTCTCTCTTGAAGGGTAAGGCTCTAGCCTGGGTGTCCCCTCTTTTAGAGAAGAATAATCCATTACTACAGGATGTGGAATTATTTGTGTCCATTTTTTCTTCTGTTTTTGACAAGCCTGGGAGGTCTGCAGCTGCTGAGGCAGGATTGTTGGATCTGAGACAGGAATCCCTTTCGGTAGCTCAATATGCTATTGAATTCAGGACTTTAGCGGCAGAAACTGATTGGAACCATGGAGCCTTACGGGCAGCCTTTCACAAAGGACTTTGCGAACGCCTTAAGGATGAACTAGTATTTCGGGAACTCCCCGATTCATTGGAGGGTCTTATCAATTTATGTATTACTCTTGACGCCCGGCATTCTGAACATCTTCAGGAGAGAGATAGGAATCGGAGATCCTTTGTTAAATCTTCATTTCGTCCTCCTATTCGAACCTCAAGTCTTTCTAATAATAATTCCCAATCTCCTGAGTCTGTGGAACCCATGGAAGTAGGAGCTATTAAATTGTCAGAAGCTGAACGCCATAGAAGGCGTACTCTTGGGTTATGTCTGTATTGTGGTACCAAAGGACATTTACTGAAGGACTGTCCTATCCGGCCAGTAAAAGCCAAGGCTTAACTTTTGATAGAGGGACAGAGTTAAGCCAGAATCCCATGTCTTCCCTCAATTCTAAACTTTTTGTTCCTGTAACTATCTCTTTTGGAAACACCAAGTTTCGAGCTCAAGCTCTCATCGATTCTGGAGCTGCTGGAGTATTCATTGATTCAAACTTTGCTGACTCTCTCAGGATTCCTCTTCAAGCCAAGAAACAGTTAATTAAGGTAACTACTGTCAGTGGACAGCCTCTAGGTACTGGTATCATAAAACATTCTACCATTCCTCTTCTTTTGACTGTGGGCATATTTCATTCTGAAATTATTCGTTTTGATGTCATCTCTTCTCCCCACATACCATTGATTCTGGGGTTACCTTGGTTGCAGCTTCATGATCCAGTTTTCTCATGGTCTAAAGGAGAACTTATTTCCTGGGGAACTACCTGTTTCAAACATTGCCTGCAAAATCCCTCTAAACCATCCTGTCCTGTCGTAGCTATGGTGGAAGTTCCTGAATCTTTGCCCAATTACTATCATGCCTTTAGTGATGTGTTTTCTAAAAAAGAGGCTGAGACGTTACCTCCACACCGGATATTTGACTGTCCTATCGAATTGTATTCAGGGGCTCCTCTACCTAAGGGAAGGACCTATCCCCTCTCTCGTCAAGAAAATGTCTCTCTTGAGGAATACATAAAGGACAACTTAGCCAGAGGATTCATTCGTCCTTCCTCTTCACCTGTGGGTGCAGGTTTTTTCTTCATTGGGAAAAAAGATGGAGGTCTTCGTCCCTGTATTGATTATCGAGCCTTGAATCAGATTACTGTCAAAAACAGCTATCCTTTGCCGCTCATTTCTGAGTTATTCTATCGTCTTCAAGGTGCTTCTATTTTTTCCAAGTTAGATCTCTGTGGGGCCTACAATCTGGTCAGAATCCGTAAAGGAGACGAATGGAAGACGGCATTTAACACTAGATTTGGTCACTATGAGTATCTAGTAATGCCATTTGGATTGTGCAATGCACCAGCAGTATTTCAGCACTTTGTTAACGAAATCTTCAGAGATTATCTAAATCAATTTGTTATAATTTACCTCGATGACATTCTAATCTATTCAAAAACATTACAGGAACATGTACATCATGTAAGACTGGTTCTTCAGAGGTTACGAGACAATTCCCTGTTTGCTAAATTGGAGAAATGCTCTTTTCATTAGAGTTCCATCCCCTTTTTGGGGTATATCATTTCTGAATCAGGTTTTGAGATGGATCCTGCTAAACTGTCGGCTATCAAGGACTGGCCCAGACCAACTACTCTCAAATCCCTGCAGAGGTTTCTTGGCTTTGCCAATTACTATAGAAAGTTTATAAAGAACTTTGCTGACATCACGTCTCCACTCACTTCTCTTACTAAGAAAGGGCAAAATTGTAAGAACTGGTCCTCTTCGGCAGTACAGGCTTTTGAAACGCTAAAATCAGCATTTTCTTCTGCACCTCTTCTCAGTCATCCAATTCCTGATTTCCAGTTTATTTTGGAGGTTGACGCTTCCTCTATAGCAGCTGGAGCTGTTCTCTCCCAACGTGATCTGACTACCAGCAAGATACATCCTGTGGCGTTCTTTTCGAAAAAATTCAATCCTGCTGAGTTAAATTATGATGTGGGCAATAAGGAGCTTTTGGCTATAAAATTAGCTTTGGATGAATGGAGGCATTGGTTAGAGGGTACCAGTCAACCTTTTTTCATTCTGACAGATTACAAGAATCTTTTATACCTCCAAACAGCTACACGTCTCAATCCTCGTCAGGCTCGGTGGGCCTTGTTCTTCTCCAGGTTTAATTTTGTACTTTCCTATGTTCCTGGTTCAAAAAATTCCAAGGCAGATGCTTTATCTAGGCAGTTCCAATCTTCTGAACCTTCTCCATTGGATTCAGAACCTATACTATGTCCAGTCAAAGTTTTGGCTCAAGTATCCTCTTTTCCAGTACAGGCTTTACATGCTGCTCAAGTCCGGGTACCATCTTCTTGCAAACTACCTTCTGGTATCCTGTATGTACCCAAAGGATTACGTCTTCAGCTTCTACGTTGGGCTCATAACAACATTTCAGCAGGTCATCCGGGAATAACCAATACATTGTGGAAACTGAAGCAGCATGTTTGGTGGTCCACTATGAGGAGGGATGTTAAGGATTATATTGCTGCTTGTAGTTCTTGTGCTTCGAACAAACAATCTTCTCATCGACCGTTTGGTCTATTACACCCTCTTCCTATTCCTCATTACCCTTGGTCTCACTTATCCATGGACTTTGTTACAGATCTTCCTGTTTCTGCTGGAAATACGACCATTTGGGTAGTGGTGGATCGGTTCTCCAAGTCTGCTCACTTCATACCTCTTCCAGGCTTGCCTAGAGCTCAAAGACTTTCTGAACTCTTTGTTCTACATATATCTCGTTTACATGGTTTTCCCACTGACATAGTCTCAGATCGTGGAGTCCAATTTGTTTCCAAATTTTTGAGGTCTTTTTGTAAACACTTCAGAATCAACATATCACTTTCTACTGCACACCATCCTCAATCCAACGGACAGACTGAGCATGTAAATCAAGCCTTGGAATCTTTTCTAAGACATTATGTAGACCATCACCACTCCAACTGGTCTCAGTTATTGCCTTTGGCGGAATTAGCTCACAACTCACGTTATAACGCCTCATTACAGACCTCTCCCTTTAAGGCAGCTTATGGATTTGAACCTAGAACCTTTCCTATGATTACCAGTTCTACTGAAGTCCCTGGAGCAGATCGTATAGTGAAAAATCTCAGTAATCAATGGCAACTCATTCGTCAAAATCTACTCTCTTCTTCCTTAAGACATAAGAAATATGCTGATCGCAGAAGGTGCAAGGCTCCTTTACTTCGTACTGGAGACAGAGTATTTTTATCCACCAGATTCATACGTCTAAAACAACCTTGTACCAAGTTGGGTCCTAAGTACATTGGACCTTTTCAAATTGTTTCCAGAGTTTGTTCTTCTGCATACCGCCTGGCCTTACCCAAGACTCTCAAGATCCATCCAGTGTTTCATGTCTCCCTACTCAAGCCAGTCATCTACAATCGGTACTCTATCAAGAGTAAACCACCTCCTCCACTTTCCGTAGAGGGAACTTCTGAGTTTGAAGTCAGCCAGATTCTCGATTCCAAGCTACGGGGCAATCGGCTGTACTACCTGGTCCATTGGAAGGGTTATCCTATCTCTGAACGATCTTGGGAACCGGCCTCTCATGGTCATGCTCCGGCTCTTGTCAGGTCTTTTCACAAGAAATACCCTGCCAGGCCCGGTCGGGTCCCCCGGAGGGGTCCTTGAGGAGGGGGCACTGTCATGCTCAGCTGCTGGGAAGCTCTGCAGTCCTCTCTGTGTGCTTGATTGACAGGTGTCTGAGCCACCCCTTCCTGATGATGTCACAACCAGGCTTTTTATTCTGGCTTCCTGTTTCTCCAGTGTCCGTTTGTTTGTTAACTTTGAGGCTTCTGTTAGGATTTCGCTGAGGAATCTCTCTAACTGCTGCTTTTCTGTTGCCAATCTCTTCAAGGATTTACTATGCTGGATTAACCTTCAACCTCCTGAATACCTGTCTCCAAACAATGCAAGTACTGTTTGTTTTGTGAAACTTTCAAACTTCCTGTTTACCTGCTGCAAACCCTGCATATTCAGACTACTCTGTGTAGTGCAAACTATTCAAATACTGTTATTGCTGTGAATCCTTTAATCTGCATGTTTACCTGTTTCCAAACTCTGCAAATACAATTATTCAGTGTAAACCTTCAAACTGCTTGATATCCTGTTGCCAATCTCCACAAGTACTGATTAATCTGTGTTAACCTTCAAACTACCAGCTTACCTGTTGCTATCACTGCAAGTTCTGACAACACAGTGTTAACCTTCAAACTACCTGATTACATGTTGTTAATTCTGCAATTTCTGACTACACAGTGTTTACCCTCAAACTGCCTGATTACCTGTTGCATACTCTGCAAAGACTGTCTACACAGTGTTAACTCTCAAACTGCCTGACTACCTGTTGCATACTCTGCAAAGACTGTCTACTCAGTGTTAACCCTCAAACTGCCTGATTACCTGTTGCATACTCTGCAAAGACTGTCTACACAGTGTTAACCTTCAGACTGCCTGATAACAAATGACCTACTCCTGCATTATTAACTGTTTCCTGTTTTACCCTTCTTCTGTCTGAGTATAAATGACTTTCCCTGCTCTCCTGATTCTGTGGAAGGCATTTCCTGAAACCAGTTCCTTATTCAGAAGTCTATCTGGCTGATATCATGAATTACTTTGGCACAGGCTAACCCTGCTCCATATCGTGAGTACTTTGTTTTTTGGAGGTTGTCGTGGGGTCACGTCCTGGATTAAACTCAGAGTGCAAGGGTGTTGTTTAAGTTCGCCCTTGCATTTGGGTCTACTTCTGGATATTTCCTAACCTGAAAACAATGAGGGATAGATTTAGAGTTTAGAGTTTGGCGTTAGCCGTCAAAAGCAGCGTTAAGGGATCCTAACACTGCTTTTGGCCGTCCGCTGGTATTTAGAGTCAGGCAGGAAAGGGTCTAACGCTCACTTTCAAGCCACGACTTTTCCATACCGCAGATCCCCTTACGCCAATTGCGTATCCTATCTTTTCAATGGGATCTTCCTAATGCTAGTATTTAGAGTCTTGGCTGAAGTGAGCAGTACACCCACTATCTACAAGACTCGTAACGCCAAAAAAAGTCAGTAGTTAAGAGCTTTATGGGCTAACGCCGGTTTATAAAGCTCTTAACTACTGTGCTCTAAAGGTCCAAGGTCTGGTAACATACAAGGAGGTGGTGTTGGTATTTTACTTTTCTCTCATTGCAACAAATACAACCCATCTCTTCCCTCACATTTTCCTCATTCCAAACCCACTTGTTTTGCTTATTCTCAACCCACTTGTTTTGCTTATTCTCTCCCCTCTCTATACGTGTTGCAGTCATATACCGCCCCCATGGCTCATCAACTCAATTTCTAGATTACTTTGCTGCCTGGCTACCTTATTTCCTTTCCTGAGATACCCCTGCCCTCATTTTTGGTGACTTCTACATCCCTCTTGACAATTCCACTGCCTCCTCTGCAAAACAACTTCTGCAACTCGCTTCCCCTTTCGGCCTGTCACAATGGACTGACTATCCCACTCACAAAGATGGTCAATCCCTTGATCTGATCTTTAGCTACCAATGCACTATTTCAAACTTAACAAACTCCCCTTTTCCCCTTTCTGACCAACATCTCCTCACTTGCAAGATCTCATCCCTCCCTACAACTCTCCCTCCTTCTACCCCTCACACCAAACTTCACAGAAGCATTATGTCATTAGATCAGCAACAGCTAACTAGTTCTCTCAAACCTGTCCTCTCATCCATCTCCTCCTTTTCCTGCCCTAACCAATCAATCTGCCACTATAATTCCACCTTTACCCTTTGCCCTTGAAAATCTGGCCCCATAGCTCGGAAATCACACACTTACCCTCAGCCCTGTCACACTCCTCTGACATGGTACTACCTACACAGATGTTCCTGTACTGCTGAGCGGCACTGGAGAAAATCTCGGAGTTCATCTGACTGTCTTCACTACACGTTCATCTTGAACTCTATTTCTCTGCCCTTAAGCTTTATAAGCAACATTACTTCTCTACTCTCGCTTCAAACCTAAAACATCTGTTCTCCACTTTCAACACTCATCTCCGCCCACCCCCACCTCCTAATACAACTTTTCTGTCAGCTCAAGATTTTGCCAGCCACTTCAATAACAAAATTAATTCTATCAGAAACGAAATCAGCTCTCAACACACTTCCAGTCTCTCACCCCCTCAAAAGCTTGCAATCCACCAAAACTCACATAGCCATATACTTGGCTCTTTCGCCTGTTACTGAGGAAGAAGTTTCTGCACTAATACTGCGCTTTCACCTCACTACCTGTCCCCTCGATCCCATCCCCTCACAGCTACTTCCCTCCCTCTTTTCTACCCTTATACTCACACACATTTTCAACCTCTCCCTCAGCACTGGTATATTTCCCTCATCTCTAAAACATGCATTGGTCACACCTATCCTCAAAGAAACCTTCTCTCGGTCCAACGTCCCCCTCCAACTATGCCCTATTTCCCTACTCCCTCTTGCCTCAAACCTTCTTGAAAAGCTAGTACATGCACGCCTATCCCATTTCCTTATATTACACTCCCTCCTTGACCCACTGAAATCTGGATTTCGCCCTCATCACTCCACAGAGTCAGCAATCGTTAAGGTTACCAACCTTAAAAATCCAAAGTCCACTTTTCTCTGCTTATCCTCCTTGATCTGTCTGCAGCCTTTGATACTGTTGACCACCCTCTTTTGCTCCAAACCCTCCAATCCTTCGACATTTGTGACACAGCCCTCTCGTGGTTCTCTTCCTACCTGTCTAACCGTACCTTTAGTGTAGCCTTCTCTGGGGCTTCCTCTGCCCCCCTTACCACTTTCTGTTGAGGTACCGCAAGGCTCTGTCCTCGGTCCCCTTCTCTTCTCAATCTACACGTCATCATTAGGTTCCCTAATAAAATCCAATGGGTTTCAATATCATTTGTATGCTGACTACACCCAAATTTACATCTCTGCTCCAAACCTATCTCCTTTCTTGCTAACCCGTGTCACTAACTGTCTTTCTCACATCTCTTAATGGATGATCTCTTACTACCTTAATCTAAATCTCTCCAAAATTAAGCTCCTTATTTTCCCCCCTTTTTCTAAAATCTATACACCCATCCCTCTAAAACTGTCAACAACTCCATCATTACCCCTACCACGCATGCCTGATGTCTTGGAGTCACACTTGACTCAGAACTTTCTTTCACTCCTCACATTCTTGGCTAAATCCTTATGCTTCCACCTTAAAAACATCTCTAAAATTAGACATTTCCTTACACAAGACACAACTAAGATTGTAATCCACTCTCTTATCCTTTCCCACCTCGACTACTCCAACTCCATCCTCTCTGGTCTCCCTAGCTGCCATCTAGCTCCTTTACAATCCATAATGAATTCCTCTTTACACGTTGCTCTTCATCTGCTGCCAATCCCTTCACTGGCTTCCTCTTGCCTCCAGGATTAAACACAAAATTCTGACTCTGACATACAAAGCCCTTAACTGCGCTGCTCCCCCCTATATCTCAGAGCTTTTCTCCAGATACTCTCCCTCCTATCCCCTTCACTCTGCTCACAACCTCCTACTCTCCTCCTCTTGTTACCTCCTCAAATTCCCATTTACAGGACTTCTCCAGACTTGCTCCCATCTTGTGGAACTCTCTGCCTTCCTCCACAAGACTCTACCCTAGTTTTGAAAGCTTTAAGCACTCCCTAAAGACTCTACTGTTCAGGGATACACTAACCTATCCTAATACCAGTTTCTCTCCTTCATTGCTATCCGCCATGAACCCCTGTAAGCTTAAGAGCCCAACTGTTTCTAGAACACCTTCATAAGAGCGGACTACAACAGTGCGACTTTCGGCAGGGCCCTCTACCCATTTGATCCCTATAAATGCTACCTTGTATACCGCCTATGTTTATAGCGCTGTGGAATCTGTTGGCATTCAACAAATAACTGATAATAATAATTAATAATAATTTGTCGGCTGCACATCCATGATGCTTATCTCCCGTTCCACCACAACCCAAAGGTGCTCTATTGGATTGATATCTGGTGACTGTGGAGGCCAATGGAGTACAGGGAACTCATTGTCAATTTCAAGAAACCAGTTTGCGATGATTTGAGTATTGTGACATGGTGCATTATCCTGCTGGAAGTAGCCATCAAAAGATGGGTACATTGTAGTCATAAATGAATGGACATGGTCAGCAACAATACTCAGGTAGGCTGTGGCATTTAAATGATGCTCAATTGGTACCAAGGGGCCCAAAGTGTGCCAAGAAAATATCCCCCACATCTTTACACCACCACCACCACCACCACCCTGAACCATTGATACAAGGCAGGATAGATCCATGCTTTCATGTTGTTTACGCCAAATTCTGACCCTACCATCTGAATGTCGCAGATGAAATCAAGACTCATTAGACCAGGCAACGTTTTTCCAATCTTCTATTGTCCAATTTTGGTGAGTTTGTGCAAATTGTAGCCTCAGTTTCCTGCTCTTAGCTAACAGGAGTAGCACCCTGTGTGGTCTTCAGCTGCTGTAGCCCATCTGCTTCAAGAGTTGACATGTTGTGCATTCAGAGATAGTATTCTGCATACCTTGGTTGTAACGAGTGGTTATTTGAGTTACTGTTGCCTTTCTATCATCTTGGACCAGTCTGACCATTCTCCTCTGACCTCTGACATCAACAAGGCATTTTCATCCACACAACTGCCGCTCACTGGATATTTTATTTTTTGGACCATTCTCTGTAAAGCCTAGAGGTGGTTGTGAATGAAAATCCCATTAGTTCAGCAGTTTTTGAAATACTCAGACAAGCCAGTCTGGCACCAACAACCATGCAACATTCAAAGTCACTTAAATCCCCTTTCTTCCCCATTCTGATGCTCAGTTTGAACTTCAGCAAGTCGTCTTCACCACGTCTAGATGCCTAAATGCTTTGAGTTGCTGCCCTGTGATTGGCTGATTAGCAATTTGTCTTACCAAGCAATTGAGCAGGTTTACCTAATAAAGTGGCTGGTGAGTGTATATATATATGTGAATCAGTTCCTTGCTGTAATTGTCCACCCATGACAAGTATTCTAGCAGAGTCCCAGAATAGTCAACCAACTGACGTGGGAGTATATGGGAGCAAAGTTGAAAAGTTGAAATGGTTCTTATATATATATATAAAAAGATTTTTCTGTTCTTTTTAGCCATCCTGTGTTTTAAGCTATAATCTGTAAATGCTATTGGATTGGTCAGTATTGCTTCAGACTTGAGAAAGGGAAGAATTCTTCTGAAAGCTTGTCAACACTTACAAATGTATAGTTAGACCAATAAAATCTAATCACTGGACTAACACGGCTACTCCAATCAACGTAAGTATATATATATATATATATATATATATATATATATATATATATATATATAATCAAAGAAAAGAGTCCCAAAGGCAAAGTTGTAAAATGAAAAACCTTTATTCCATTCCAAAGGATAAAAAGAACCAGGGGGTCCCAGTAACATTCAGTAAAACAGCACGGGTGTACTTCTGGCTGACATGTTTCGGCTAAAAAGCCGTAATCATAGCTAATACAGCACACATGTGCTACCTTTTTAAAAGCAAAACTGAATACTCATTGGTCATATATATTGACCAATACCTGTGTGTGAAAACTGAGTGTTAAAGGATATATTAACTCCTAAATAAATAAACAGAACTGCCTGAAAACTTGAGTGTGCTGCATTCTTAGATGTAACCCGTACTAAAGGGATAATAGAAATTCAGGTATAGATAGAGAGAAGTAGGAAATGCAATATATACATAAGTAGGTAAAAACCTATGGCCTAGATTTAGAGTTGGGCGGTAGCCGTCAAAACCAGCGTTAGAGGCTCCTAACGCTGGTTTTTACCGCCCTCTGGTATTTGGAGCCAGTCATTAAAGGGTCTAACGCTCACTTTCCAGCCGCGACTTTTCCATACCGCAGATCCCCTTACGTCAATTGCGTATCCTATCTTTGCAATGGGATCTTTCTAACGCCGGTATTTAGAGTCGTGGCTGAAGTGAGCGTTAGAAATCTAATGACCAAACTCCAGCCGCAGAAAAAAGTCAGTAGTTAAGAGTTTTTTGGGCTAATGCCGGTTCATAAAGCTCTTAACTACTGTGCTCTACAGTACACTAACACCCATAAACTACCTATGTACCCCTAAACCGAGGCCCCCCACATCGCCGCCACTCAATTACATTTTTTGAACCCCTAATCTGCCGACCGCCACCTACGTTATACTTATGTACCCCTAATCTGCTGCCCCTAACACCGCCGACCCCTATATTATATTTATTAACCTCTAATCTGCCCCCCACAACGTCGCCGCCAGCTACCTACAATAATTAACCCCTAATCTGCCAACCGCAAAGCGCCGCCACCTACGTTATCCTTATGTACCCCTAATCTGCTGCCCCTAACACCGCCAACCCCTATATTATATTTATTAACCCCTAATCTGCCCCCCCACAACGTCGCCGCCACCTACCTACACTTATTAACCCCTAATCTGCCGAGCGGACCGCACCGCTACTATAATAAAGTTATTAACCCCTAATCCGCCTCACTCCCGCCTCAATAACCCTATAATAAATAGTATTAACCCCTAATCTGCCCTCCCTAACATCGCCGACACCTAACTTCAAACATTAACCCCTAATCTGCCGACCGGAGCTCACCACTATTCTAATAACTTTTTTAACCCCTAAAGCTAATTCTAACCCTAACCCTTACACCCCCCTAAGTTAAATATAAGTTTATTCTAACGAAATAAATTAACTCTTATTAAATAAATTATTCCTATTTAAAGCTAAATACTTACCTGTAAAATAAATCCTAATATAGCTACAATATAAATTATAATTATATTGTAGCTATTTTAGGATTAATATTTATTTTACAGGTAACTTTGTAATTATTTTAACCAGGTACAATAGCTATTAAATAGTTAATAACTATTTAATAGTTACCTAGTTAAAATAATTACAAAATTACCTGTAAAATAAATCCTAACCTAAGTTACAATTAAACCTAACACTACACTATCAATAAATAAATTAAATACAATTCCTACAAATAAATACAATTAAATAAACTAACTAAAGTACAAAAAATAAAAAAGAACTAAGTTACAAAAAATAAAAAAATATTTACAAACATTAGAAAAAAATTACAACAATTTTAAACTAATTACACCTACTCTAAGCCCCCCTAATAAAATAACAAAGACCCCCAAAATAAAAAATGCCCTACCCTATTCTAAATTACAAAAGTTCAAAGCTCTTTTACCTTACCAGCCCTTAAACGGACCTTTTGTGGGGCATGCCCCAAAGAATTCAGCTCTTTTGCCTGTAAAAAAAAACATACAATACCCCCCCCAACATTACAACCGACCACCCACATACCCCTAATCTAACCCAAACCCCCCTTAAATAAACCTAACACTAAGCCCCTGAAGATCTTTCTACCTTGTCTTCACCATGCCAGGTATCACCGATCGTTCCAGGCTACGAAATCTTCATCCAAGCCCAAGCAGGGGCTAGACATCCATCATCCGGCGGCTGAAGAGGTCCAGAAGAGGCTCCAAAGTCTTCATCCTATCCGGGAAGAAGAGGCGATCCGGTCCGGCAACCATCTTGATCCAAGCGGCATCTTCTATCTTCATCCGATGACGACCGGCTCCATCTTGAAGACCTCCACCGTGGACCCATCTTCTTCTTCCGACGACTTCCCGAAGAATGACGGTTCCTTTAAGGGACGTCATCCAAGATGGCGTCCCTCGAATTCCGATTGGCTTATAGGATTCTATCAGCCAATCGGAATTAAGGTAGGAAACAGCCAATAGAATGCAAGCTCAATTTGATTGGCTGATTGAATCAGCCAATCGGATTGAACTTGATTCTGATTGGCTGATTCCATCGCCTCTTCTTCCCAGATAGGATGAAGACTTTGGAGCCTCTTCTGGACCTCTTCAGCCGCCAGATAATGGATGTCTAGCCCCCGCTTGGGCTTGGATGAAGATTTCGTAGCCTGGAACGATCGGTGATACCTGGCATGGTGAAGACAAGGTAGGAAGATCTTCAGGGGCTTAGTGTTAGGTTTATTTAAGGGGGGTTTGGGTTAGATTAGGGGTATGTGGGTGGTGGGTTGTAATGTTGGGGGTGGGGGTATTGTATGTTTTTTTTTACAGGCAAAAGAGCTGAATTCTTTGGGGCATGCCCCACAAAAGGTCCTTTTAAGGGCTGGTAAGGTAAAAGAGCTTTGAACTTTTGTAATTTAGAATAGGGTAGGGCATTTTTTTATTTTGGGGGTCTTTGTTATTTTATTAGGGGGCTTAGAGTAGGTGTAATTAGTTTAAAATTGTTGTAATTTTTTTCTAATGTTTGTAAATATTTTTTTATTTTTTGTAACTTAGTTCTTTTTTATTTTTTGTACTTTAGTTAGTTTATTTAATTGTATTTATTTGTGGGAATTGTATTTAATTTATTTATTGATAGTGTAGTGTTAGGTTTAATTGTAGATAATTGTAGGTAGTTTATTTAATTTATTTATTGATAGTGTAGTATTAGGTTTAATTGTAACTTAGGTTAGGATTTATTTTACAGGTAATTTTGTAATTATTTTAACTAGGTAACTATTAAATAGTTATTAACTATTTAATAGCTATTGTACCTGGTTAAAATAATTACAAAGTTACCTGTAAAATAAATATTAATCCTAAAATAGCTACAATATAATTATAATTTATATTGTAGCTATATTAGGGTTTATTTTACAGGTAAGTATTTAGCTTTAAATAGGAATAATTTATTTAATAAGAGTTAATTTATTTCGTTAGATTTAAATTATATTTAATTTAGGGGGGTGTTAGGGTTAAAGTTAGACTTAGCTTTAGGGGTTAATAAATTTATTAGAGTAGCGGTGAGCTCCTGTCGGCAGATTAGGGGTTAATACTTGAAGTTAGGTGTCGGCAATGTTAGGGAGGGCAGATTAGGGGTTAATACTATTTATTATAGGGTTATTGAGGCGGGAGTGAGGCGGATTAGGGGTTAATACATTTATTATAGTAGCGCTCAGGTCCGGTCGGCAGATTAGGGGTTAATAAGTGTAGTTAGGTGGAGGCGACGTTGGGGGCGGCAGATTAGGGGTTAATAAATATAATATAGGGGTCGGCGATGTTAGGGCAGCAGATTAGGGGTACATAGGGATAATGTAGGTGGCGGGGGTGTACGGAGCGGCAGATTAGGGGTTAAAAATAATATGCAGGGGTCAGCGATAGCGGGGGCGACAGATTAGGGGTTAATAAGTGTAAAGTTAGGGGTGTTTAGACTCGGGGTACATGTTAGAGTGTTAGGTGCAGACTTAGGAAGTGTTTCCCCATAGAAAACAATGGGGCTGCGTTAGGAGCTGAACGCGGCTTTTTTGCAGGTGTTAGTTTTTTTTTCAGCTCAAACAGCCCCATTGTTTTCTATGGGGGAATCGTGCACAAGCACGTTTTTGAAGCTGGCCGCGTCCGTAAGCACCGCTGGTATCGAGAGTTGAAGTTGCGGTAAATATGCTCTACGCTCCTTTTTTGGAGCCTAACGCAGCCATTCTGTGAACTCTAAATACCAGCGGTATTTAAAAGGTGCGGCCAGAAAAAAGCATGCGTAGCTAACGCACCCCTTTGGCCGCAAAACTCTAAATCTAGGCGTATGTTAATCCTTAAAGTTTCAAATATTATTCTTAAACAAACTACTATAAACCTAAACGTATCTATCAATGTATAACATGAGAAAAAAAAAAAAAAAACATACATATTCCATATATACAGTTAACTAAACGTCACGACAAGGACAGTGCATGTGTGACTATGCTGTCAAATATAAAGCAAGAAAGCAATCTAAACTATGAAATATGGACAGAAATTTCCAAATCAGTGGGTAAATAGACAGTGAACATCCTCATGTAATTGGCCAAAACGGAATATGTATCCTTTTCTCAAAAAAGAGAGAGCATATTCACATTTACACAGTCAATAACAAATGACATGAGAAGCTTGCTATTTCTGCATGTAGAGATCTAAAATTATCCTACGATATAATCTGCACTGGATTTTACATAAGATATATATATATATATATATATATATATACATATACACATGGTTAGCAAGAGATACAATAATATAAAAGCACAAGATAATGCTAGTCTTAATCAGTATCAAACCCTAGAGAATTAATATGCAATGTCATATTTGGTGACCTATACCTCAATAAAGTACATCTATATATACGATATACAAACAAAAGTGCACACACATATATGTATATACAAAAACATACACGTAAAGGAATTTAGATATAAACATATTAGTGTGTAATGTGCCACCAGTTTGCTTAGAATACAGACTATTAGTAGTTTCTAAAGTTAGGTGTAATGAATAATATAGGTCTACCTTTATATAAATTCTGATGCAATGATAATGAAAGCACAGGAGGACCAAAGTAAGTATGTAACATAAAATCCTCATATTTGAGGTGGGGACCAAATCAGAGAAAAGATCTGAGATATACTTCAACAATTACTTCCAATAATTAATCAGATCATACTCTGAATTGAATCCCTTGGGTACCCTAGTCTGTAGTCTGAACACCCAAAACATCTCCCGTTTGCCCAAAACTCTATCTCTGTCTCCTCCTCTAGGGGGAGCCTTAATCCATTCAATAGCTTGCCATCTGAATGAATCATTCTTTTTATGGTGTACATTTTTGAAGTGTCTAACCAAAGGTGTAGTTGCCTCCCCTATTTTAGTTGAAATAATTTTTATTGTTATTATAAGTTTCCAAGTATTTAACATCTTGGGATATACAACAACATGAAGATACAGAAAAACAAGAACATTAACAATATCTATCGGTACAGTCTCATGTGCATTTTTGTTTCAACACATAATCAATCAGTTCTATGGAGCGCTCAGCTATTGAGTCCAGATAATCTCGAAGCACTGAGGACCGATACTCTTGGAGTTGTTGTCTTCCGTGGTCAGATTTCTAATTGCCTCTTAGCACATATGACCACATAAGTAGTTAATAATACCTAAAAAAAAAAAAAAAAGAAATATTGAACCAAAGAAAAAGACAAAAACTAAAAGAACAGAAAAAATTAAGAAGAACACTACTAAACTGTAGAAACTTTGTATGTCTTATCCATCGGTTTTGCCTATCCTTGACACATAACTCAACGCTTGTACTAGAAGGTATAGCTATAAACGATGTCTATATAAAACAATACAAAATATTATTTTTGTCGAACAGAGCCGGGGAGGGGTACACTGTAGCCACTGTAGCCACCCCCTAACCTCGAGTCTCTCCCCTTTTATCCTAACTTCCAAATACGTCCAGTCCTCCTATCTTATTTTCCCTTCCTCCTCTCCCTCATAATCCAGTAAAACCAGATTTTCTGGAAATTTTCTCTTGTCCCTTGAATCAGGGAAGCTTGCTCTGACATGGAATATGTAGCTTTAAATGTGTCCATTATCTCAGTCCAAGCCGGGACCCCTACCTTCCAGTGCTTAGCCACACATATCCTAGTAGCTGTGCATAGCGTTTTTATAAAGGTATTAATAGCTGAATTATATGTTGGGATATATTCGTTCAATAGGGCTTGTGCCATTGAGAGGTTTATGTCCTCTGATAATATAGTACTCAATAAGGACGAGAGTTCCGACCATATCAGTCGGACCTTGGGACAATCCCACCACATGTGTATATATGTGCCTACCTCCTGACACCCTCTGTAGCAGTGGTTGGTGGAGCCTCGTGAGTAATGAGAGGTCTGAGTCGGAGTCAAGTACCAGCTGAAAGTGGACTTAATACAATTTTCCTTAAAGTCGGCACTAATCATGCCTCTACCTGAGTCTCGAGGAATGGCTATCCAGTCTTCTGTCGTTAATTCGGTACCTAAATCTTTCACCCATCTGTCAACTAAAGGGGGTCTTGATTTGTATCTCGCTTTTTGTATAGCTATATACAAGTACAAAATCATTTTTTTATCTCTTTTCTTATTAATTATAAAGTGTTCCAGTGGAGTTAACCCTCTTGTGAAGGGGAAGTG
Source organism: Bombina bombina (assembly GCF_027579735.1). Lineage (NCBI taxonomy): Eukaryota > Metazoa > Chordata > Amphibia > Anura > Bombinatoridae > Bombina > Bombina bombina. Next base: position 374,217,809 of record NC_069504.1, on the reverse strand, counting down.
CAGGTATTTATGTATTGCGGATGAAATTTGCAGGTATAAGAACCAATGAAGTCTGTGGGGGTCTAATCTCTCTTGTGCCTGTTTAAACGTAATGAGTTTCCCTTCTATCAAAAAGTCCGCCACCCTATAGAGCCCCTTATTTTCCCATTTTCCCATTTGTATCTGTAACTCGCTCGGGAGTAGTGTTATAACCGGTCTAGCCACTGAGTCTAAAGGTAGCAACTGAAGAGATTCGGTCAGCGCTGTCCCTGATTTCACTGAATCCCTGAAGGCTGATAAATTGGTATAGAGAGTGGAATGTCCCTTAGGGGTACTCCACAGTAAAATAGAAGATTTATTAGTTCCCTCTACATCAGCTTCTATTGTCGTCCATACTATTTCGTCAGAACCTTTGTTTAGTAGCAAGTCTTGGGCTAGCCTAGCTGTCTGATAATACTCCATTAAGTTTGGCATGCCTACACCCCATACTGTTTTGTGTTGTTGTAAAGTCCTGGAGGCTATTCTAGCTATTTTATTACCCCTCAAAAATCTCATTACTTCCTGTTGTAATCTAAGTATATCTGGAGCTGGTACTTTCATAGGTAGGGCTCTAAAGAGGTACAATATCTTCGGGAGTATTGTCATTTTAATGGCTGAGAGGCGGCCAAACCACGAAAATTGTTTGCTTTTCCATTTGTGTAAATCTGATCTAATTTTCTTAAATAAAGGAACGTAATTCAATTTAGATGAAATATTTTTTATTACTCACATTACACCAACAATAAAATTAGAAACAATACATGCATTTAGTTACAGAGATACATCATACAGGAAACTCTCGACATCGAAATATATATAGGGTTATCGGATTGAGAGATGTTCCTTTGTAAAAGAGTTCTGTTATTTTTGAGTCTCTTGAGAGTCCAAGTTTAAGATTTCTTGGGTATCTTTACTAGGATTACCATACCATGGTCCTCATGGTCTTCTGCTAATGCATGCTTTACATACTCTGCAGTTGGGTGAGTAGTTAGTTTTCAACATATGTCCCCTTAAAGACAATCTATCACTTTGAGTAGTCTCAGAAGGGAGTGATTTTGTAGGGGGTAACAATGTTATATCTCTTCAATCTCAACAACTATCACAACAGAACAAAAAAAAAGCGCAATCTAAACTAAAATCTTAATACAACAAAAAGAAGAAAAAAGAAAAAAAAGTACTAAAGAAAAATAGACAAAAACAAAAGGAGGAATGCACAAATCAGAGACATAGTTTAGTACTTCATCACTGTACAATTATTCCTAATCCTATCTAACGAGTTCTTGCTCACCTAGGTCATCTTTCTTATATCCTATTTATGGGTGTCAATAATCAATTCCCTCTTCACTACCTCTCGATAAGATATGTTTATCTCACCTCGAACTTCTAACTTCCTCAATGGCTCTAGGTCTCGTGTGAGGACTACTCTCCATTATCCAGTAATAGCAGACCTTTTGAAATTGAGTTTCTGTATCCTGCATAGACGCAGCTGACTCATACATCAGGTACACCAACTGAATTCTAGCTAACACTTCTGACCAAGAGGGTATTTCTATCTTCCAATATTTAGCTATAGCTATTCTGGTTGTGGTACATAGAATTCTAATAAAGGTGTTGAGATATTTATTCAATCTTGGTATTTTTTCGTGTAGCAGTGCCTGAGCAGGGGTGAGAGAAATCCGCTCATCTAGCACTTTACTCAGTAGCAAGGATAGTTCCTCCCATATGTTCTTAACCTTTGGACAGTCCCACCACATGTGGATATATGATCCTCGTGTCCTACAACCTCTGTAACAGAAGTTGGAACTCTCCCTTCCCATCCAAGCTGTCTTTATTGGTGTGACGTACCATCTAAAAGATGTTTTAAGCACATTTTCTCTTAGATCAGTGCTAATAAGACCTTTACTAGCTTGGTGTAAGGTTTCATTCCATTCGCTTAGGTCCAATTCCCTATCTAGATCTGCTTCCCAGTTTAACATTAATGTAGTTTTAGTGCCTATCCTCGCTTCTTGAATAGAAACGTAGAGTCTAGAAATTGCTTTTTTGGGTCTAGTGAGTGAGGTACATAGTTGTTCTAAAGTAGTTTGTCGACTACATGTCATGTGCTTTGATAGGTACGTCCTTATGGCTGAGGTTATTTGAAGGTATAGGAATCACTGAAGTGGGAGGGGATCCAGTTTCTGTTGAAGTTGTGTGAAAGTCAGCGTCCTACCCTGAAATTGCATGTCCGCCACCCTGTATAACCCTTTGTTCTCCCATTTCTGAATGTGATGTTTAAACTCCTCGTTTATAATATTTTTTAGGGGCACTATCATTGAGTGTGAGGGAATTATGTTCCCTGACTGGAGAAGTGATGTCCACTGCTGTCTGGTACATTGGGTGATTCTATTCTGATATAGACTACGATCATTTTGTAGATTATTTTGCCATAAGATATCATCTGGGGTCTCCAGTCCCGCTATCCTAGCCTCCAGAGCAGGCCAGAGAACATCGCCCTGTTTTCTACCTAGAATCGAGTCTTGGGCCAATCTCGCTGCTTTGTAGTAATCTAACAAATTTGGAGGTCATCTTGACAGCCGACAGTCTGCCGTACCACGAGAAACCTAGTTTCTTCCATTTCCCTAAATCCGATCGAATGGTTTTAAACATAGGGGTGTAATTTGCTGCATATAGTTTTGTGGAGTGTGTCGTAAGCTTTATGCCTAAATAATTTAATCCTTCTGGCACCCATCTGAAATCAAAATTTGCCTCAATTAATTTTATGGTATGTTTTGGTAGTGACAAGGGAAGTGCCTTGCATTTGTCTGCATTGATTTTATAACCAGATATCTGAGAGAATAAATGTATTGCATGATATACATGAGGTAGTGACAACAATGGCTTGGAGATAGTACTCAGGACATCGTCCACAAATAGGGTAATCTTGTGATGAAAGTCCCCCACCTCCAGACCAGTTATGTCTGGGCAGTTACGTATATATGCAGCCAGTGGTTCGATACATATAGCAAATAATAAAGGTGAGAGTGGGCAGCCCTGCCGTGTGCCATTTAGGATGGGTATGTTCTCTGATTGGTGTCCTATTGCTCTGACATACGCTGTGGGTGTGGAGTATAGCCCCTTGATAGCCCGTAAAAATCCATCTTTAAAACCTAGTGCTGTCAACAATGCCGTCATATATCCCCAATCAACCCTATCGAATGCCTTCTCCGCGTCCAAGGAAAGGACCAGAGAAGGCACTCTGCGGTCCCGCAAAAAATCTATTATCGATACCATTCTGCGAATATTGTCTGGGGCTTCCCTCTCCTTAATAAATCCCACCTGATCAGGGTGTATAATATTGGGTAAGACATGTTTCAGTCTATTGGCTAAAATTTTCGTAACAATTTTGAGGTCTTGATTAATGAGGGAGATTGGCCTATAACTAGAGCAGAGTGTAGGGTTTTTCCCCTGTTTTGGGATTACCACTATTTTAGCCCGAAGCAATTCCATAGGTATCTCCCCTCCCTCCATAATGTGGTTTGCGAACACTAATAAGTGGGGTATTAAGACATCTTTAAACGCCTTATAGTACTCCCCTGAGAACCCGTCAGGTCCTGGGGCTTTGCCAGGCTTGAGGTCCTTGATAGCATTTATCACCTCTGCCTTTGTAATTTTGGCATTCATATTTACACTATCCTCATCAGTGATTGGTTTTAGTTTTGCCTTTAGTAAAAAAGATCTAAACATCTCTTGAGTTTCTGAGGTGTGGTGCACCTTTGTGCCATCATATAGATTACTGTAGAATTGGGCAAATGCATTAACAATCTCTTGGGGGTGGGAGGTTAATCAGCCCGGGGAGGTCTGAATGTTCGGTATGGAAAGAGTTTGGTAATTATCTCTAATCTTTTTGGCGAGGTATCTATCAGGCTTATTGGCGAAAATAAAATAATTAGTTTTCAATTTCTGTGAGGCCCTTATGGACTGTTCGTTTAAAACAGATTGCAGTTTTTGTTTCTGGTTGGTAAGCTTGGTTAAGGCTGCCTTTGAATTAGTTAGTTTATGTGTGTGTTCTAGGGAGGCGATTTCAGCATTTAATTGTTTAATCAAGTTCTCTTTTTGTTTCTTATATAATGCTTTCTCCTTAATTAATATCCCCCTAATCACTGCCTTGTGTGCAGCCCAAGGTATAATAGGATTCTCTGTAGAGTCTATATTAATCTGCCAGTATTCTTTTAAGTTATGTAGCACTTTATCTTTTATAAGCGGGCTTTTAATACAGGTTGGGTCGTACGTCCACGTTTTTATCCTTTTCGGGTCAGCTAAGTCACCAAAACCGAGTACTGTTATTGAGTGGTCTGACCATACACAGGGGTGGATGTCTATGGTATGTAGTGCTGGTTGTATAATCTGGCTTGTAAAGATATAATCTATCTTTGAGTAGCTACTATGGGCTGCTGAGTAGAAGGTGGTACCCTCACTCCCTTCATTCAACAACTTCCAGGTGTCATGCAATGTGTGTTGGTCTAGTAGCCCCAAAATGTTTTTTGCCATTATACTCTGTCTCTGTTTTTTCTTTGGCTGTGAGGTAAAAGTCTGTTTAGTTAATGTCTGTAAGTCAATGTTAAAGTCTCCTGCCAGTATCATCCTCTTTCTAGACCAGCCAGTCAGCAAATTAGAGATTGTGCCAAAGAATTTATCCTGTTGCTCGTTAGGGGCATATACATTACACAATAGCACCTCCTCCCCCCCCCAACTGCCCATGAACCAGTAGGTATCTACCCTCCTTATCTGATATAGTTTCATTGTGTGTAAATGGTATCGAGGAGTGAATCAAGATAGAGACTCCTCTTTTTTTTTGCATCTAACACGGAGTGGAATTGCATTGAGTAATCTCTCGCCCAATACATGGGGATAGTGCCTTTCAGAAAATGAGTTTCCTGAAGATAAATAATATTAGCCCACAGCTGTCTATAATTTGACATCACTGTCCGCCTTTTAATATCAGTGTTTAGGCCTCTCGCATTATGCGAGAGCAAAACTATTTTAGGTAGTGACATTGTAGTGGATTATCTTATGGTGTTTTCTTACCCTACCTCCAGAATCAGGGGTTTCAGATGGGTGGGCTATATCATAACAGGGTTCTCTCATATGTGTAGGTGTGAGGTTCTCCCACCCCTGCTCAAAAGGACTTACGTGAAATTCTAGGATTCCAGCTTCTCTGTAAGATGACTGTTATAAGTTAGCATTTAAACCTTGTACAGTGTTTCGTGCATCTATATAGTAAAAATATGAAACACAACAACAACAACAACAACAATAATTGGTAATAACCTACATTTTGGTTATACATGTAACAAAACAAATGAAAGATAGACCTCAAGCGCAATCCTAATACGAATTGCAAACATAACTTAACTTTTAAAGAGTGAACAAAAACTCACAGTGGGTCTCTGGATCATGTCCCCGATTAACCCCTCAGGCTCCTGTAAAGCAAACAAGGTTACAGAAACAACAAAATTTGTACCAGAGAATACTAGCTCTCTCTTTCATTTCCCTTTTCTGCAGTCTGATGTTATCAAGTTTTAGCTTTCTTCTTGGTTACTTTCTGCCAATTAGATCTTTGGGGTTTTGCACGGGGTTGAGGAAGCTCAGATGGATGTGGTGGAGTCTCTTCAGACAAGGCCTCAGGTGGTTCTAAGTCCAAAAATTTACAAATATCCAGAATTTCCTCCCTTGTCTTGATTGTGGATGTTCTGCCATTTCGGACCACTTGTAGTGCGAAGGGAAAACCCCATCTGTAAGGTATATGGTTCTTTCTAAGCAAGAGAGTTAAGGGTCTCAGTGCATAGCGTCTCTGTAATGTTTTAACGCAGTTCTTGGAAGAATTGAACTATATTGCCCTGAAACTTGAACGTGGGATTTTGTCTTGCTGCTGATAGTATTTTTTCTCTGTCAGGGAACCTCAGTAGTTTAATAATGACATCTCTTGGAGGCTGGTCTGGTTTAGGTTTGGCTCTAAGGGCCCTATGCGCTCTCTCTATGGGATATTCAGATTCCGTAGTTTCTCCCATGATGGTGTGAAAAAGCTGTTGTAGGTAGCCATGTAGATCCTCAGCTCCTATTGTTTCAGGTATTCCTTTAAGTCTAATATTAGACCGCCTGCTCCTATTCTCCATATCCTCTATCTTCTCCTCCAGATCCCTTATAATTTGAGTCTGAGAGGCTAGGGTCTGCAAAACCACTGTAACTTCTTCCCCCATTTCTTCAGTAGCTGTTTTCTACGAATCTACACGATTTCCCAGCTCCAGAATGTCGGTTTTGATGTCTGTAAGGCTATTGGTGACCATAGTTTGGAAGCTGTCCATTTTTCCCCACAATTTTTCAAAATTGGAGGATATATCTTGTTTAGATACAAGAGCTTGCAAGTCTGCTTTGGTTGCAGGAATAAGATCCGCAGAACTTTTCTCGTTTTCGGATTCCATATCCTCCTCTGTGTCTGCTAAAACCTGTTCCTGCGATTTAGACACTCTCGAGGTTTTAAAGAATGTGTCTACTGACTGGGGGTTTCCCCCTTTGTCTCCCTTGTTCCCTTTTCTGGCTGCCATAGTGTGTGCTGTAATAATTAACTAATATTATTAGTGTTCTGGATTGGCAGCTGTTAGCTTAGCAATATAGTTCCTATTATTTCTGGTTATGACTTTTAGGGATCAGCGTCCCTCAAGACCTCTGCTTAGTAGCTATATAAGGCTCCTCTTCTCCATTAACCCACTGTCTGATTATGGTCATGTGATCTTTCCACTCTTTTTAATTTATTTGCCCATTTAGAAGATTTGGCGAATATCTAAGATAGCACAGTCATTAGTTATGTAGAATAAAGAAAGTCATCTGTGTTGGTGCTAACAGTTAACTAACTTGTGGGCTTTTCTCATTGCAATCATATCAGGTAGCACAGGCAAACTTCTTCAATCAATCACTCCATGCTTTATATCAGCATATAAAATTGTTCACAGAATATGTGTTGAATAATCAGTTAGCTGTGAAAAGGTGGTAAGCTCTCCTCTCTCCAGGGTATATGTCCACACTGGACGGAGACGGATAGGGAACGTGGGATATGACCCGCTGACAGACCGTTCAGCAGGAAATGGGGGGGAGAGAGAGCAGACCAGCATACATCAAATGTCCCAGTGCCAGTCTCTATAAGTCTATCTGCACAGCTTCGCTATACCCACAGTTTTTATATGTGTCTTCTTTGGCAGCTAAGCACCCACACATAGAAAGTTTCTCCCCTTATACCGCTATTAAGAGTGTGCTAATTATGGCCGCGCTGTGTTGTGCATTTACATTACCCACGTGGCTCTTAATAGCCAAGGTGTCAGGAGTTGCTCCTCAGTTGCTCCGGTAAGGTCACACTACCTTCTCTTCTCTGCTGTCGCCCCTTAAACCGAGTAGCAGCGACCAGGGTAGTCGTTCTTGCTCCCACAGGGGTTATATCTGTAGAGTGGCGCGGTCTCTCTGCTAGGCCTTTGCTTCCGCCATTAATTTCAGATCGCAAGCGTGGCGCTTCCACCAGTAGCTCTTCTACTTGTTATTCGCCCAGATTACAGCAGATCAGCACAGATTACCACTCCGGAGCGGAGCCCCGACCCTCCGGAGCGTCTCTCCACAGTGCCTGCTCCGATCCGGTAACGGCTTGCCCTTCGCCTCCAGCAAAACTGACAGCCTTGCAAACACTGAGTTGTGAGGTCTTCAAAATAAAGCTAGGTTACTGCTGCTTTATATCCCGTATCTTTCTTCTTGTTTAGAGTCACTAAAAGTTGTTAAAATTAAACTATATTCACAACACGCTTGGGAGCTCAGCAAAAACACAACTGCTCCTGATGGCTGCTGGCTCCGCCCCCCACGTTATTCAATTAAAACAGATCCTTATAGTCGTGAGACAATTTAACTCCAAAATATTGTATCGCCTTTTTTGCCCAGATCAGTGTGAAGTTTGTATCTATTAATTTGCGGGTATGATTCGGGAGAGCTATGGGTAATCCCTCACACTTATCCAGGTCAACTTTATATCCTGACACATCTGAAAACTCTTGCAAGATATTATACAAATGCGGTAATGAAATCAGGGGTTTCGTTAGGGTCAAAAGAATATCTTCCGCAAAAAGCAAAGGTTTATATACTTTTTGTTTGATTTTGACTCCATGTATGTCTGGGGAAAGCCTAATCCTTGCCGCCAAGGGCTCTATACACAGTGGAAAAATTAGCGGGGAAAGAGGGGAACCCTGCCTAGTGCTTCCCCAGATTTCAATAGGGCTTGATTGATACCCCGCTGCTCTTTTCACTGCCGTAGGGGAGGAATAAATGTTTCTGATAGCTTTCACAAAGGGGCACTTAAGTCCATATCCTCTTAATACCTTGAACATGTAGTCCCAGTCCACTCTGTCAAACGCCTTCTCTGCATCCAAAGAGAGGAGCAGAGAAGGCGTTTTGGTCTTTTCCAAGTAATCAGTCAAGTCCACAGTCCTTCTAACATTGTCGGGTGCTTCCCTATCCATGATAAATGCCACCTGGTCCGGATGGACCAGAGAGGGCAAGTGTATTTTTAACCTATTGGCTAAGATTTTAGTAAAAATCTTTATGTCTTGGTTTATTAATGAGATAGGGCGGTAGCTTTTGCATAGTTTTGGATTCATACCGGGTTTGGGGATGACAACTATTCTGGCACGTGGTATATCTAGGGGGATGTTCCTTCCTGACATTATATCATTACAAAATTTGAGTAAATGTGGTACTAGCGCTACCTTAAATAACCTGTAATACTCCCCTGAAAACCCATCAGGGCCACGGCTTTACCTGGTTTTAGATGTTTAATTGCGTCTATTATTTCATTCGGTGTGATGTCTGCATTTAGTTCCTTTAAGGCATCCTTATCAATTAATGGGAGCTGGGCCTCTCTTAGGAAGTGTTCCCTAAGTGTCTTAGTCTGTACCGTTGGATTGGTTTTCTTACCGTCATATAAAGATTGGTAGTACCTAGCAAAATTGCCTGTAATTTCCTGTGGGTTTGATGTGTATGAGCCCTCGGCTGTCTGAATGGAGGGGATCGAGAAAGATCTAATTTTTTCTTGTAACTTATGGGCCAAATACTTATCTGGCTTATTTGAATAAATATAATAATGGGCCCTCAGCCTTTGAGAAGCCCTGAAGGAGGCAGCTGACATAATCTCAGACAGTTTACCGCCTTTTCTCTTGGAGAATTTTGAATGTTATTGCAGAGGAAGTGCGTTGATGTTGTGTAGTCAGGACATTTATCCCTGCCTGTAGCTTGTCTGTTTTTAGTTGTGAAGCTTTATTATGTGCGGCTTTGGCTTTTATAAGTAGGCCTCTGATAAATGGTTTATGTGCCGCCCAAGTGTAGAGCAGGTTAGCGGTGTTATCTGTATTTATGGACCAGTACTCAGTGAGAGCTTTTAATAGTGAATCTTGAGTAACCTGGTCTCTAAGTATGTTCGGGTCAAATGTCCAGGAGCAACTGCTACTCTGTCCAAGAATTCCTGAAACTCAAATACTGACTATAGAATGGTCGGACCATGCGCATGCATGTATAGAAGAGGTCTGTAAATTAAGTATAAGTATTTGACTAAGGTATATATAATCCAGTCTGGAGTATGTCTTGTGAGCAAAAGAGTAGAATGTGTAGTCTGTAGTCATACCATATAATGATTCCCATGAATCTATCATATTGTGGGCCGATAAGGCTCTCTTAATCGATCTAATCATTGCATTGTGGTGCCTCTGTTTATGGGTTAGTCAGGAGGGTCTGTCCGGTTCAACAATCTGAATGGGCAAATTAAAGTGTCCCCCCCCCCAAGAATATTCTTGATTGAGACCACTAAGTAAGCATTTGGGCCACATGGCCATGAAATAGGTCTTGCTTTTCATTTGAGGCATAAATGTTACACAATGTGATCTCCTTCCCTTGAATTGACCCCCTAACTATCAAATATCTACTGTCCCCATCCCCTAAGACTTCCTCCGTGACAACGTTTACTGAGTGATCTATTAATATAGAGACCCTCCTTTTCTTGCTATCTGTTACTGAATGGTAATGTTGGGGAAACTGTCTAGACCAATATTTGGGGATGATAGAGTTGGTGAAGTGTGTCTCTTGGAGGAATATTAAATTAGCTTTCAACCTATCGTATTGGGTCATGGCTGTTCTGCGTTTAATATCAGAATTGAGACCCCTTACGTTATGTGAAATAAAGATGACTAACACCATACATCTTATCTTACCCTGGTGTTATAATGAAGCAAACTCCATCTCTCAGGACCCTCCTGGATTTTCAGATGTTGTTCTATCCCCCCCCCCAGCTCTGCCAACCTTGACCTTCTTTCTGAGTAGTAAGGCAAATACAAGCATAGTTAAACACAAAACACAGTCTAACTAATAAAACAAATGTAAGTTCAGTCAGGTAAATGCAACTTTCCATCTACCTTTAAATTAAACTAAACTAAACTTTGGTATATATATATATATATATATATATATATATATATATATATATATATATATAAAGGGGGAAAATTTACCAATAAGAACCTCGAGGCATCACCTTGTGTCAAATATACCATAACATTTTGTTAAATAAGCTCTGTAACTTTCTTTTTTTTAAAAAAAGAGCAGTGCAAATGTACTATGACAGCAACAGCAAACTTTCAAACATTTTGGGACCATTAACCTAGATCTTCACTTCTAAAACATCTATCACAGGCAAGTTTATCTGTCCCTTACACAGGGGTTTTTATGTAATTAGTGAGGAATCACAACGTGCAGACCCCTTCAGAGATATGATTGAAAGTACCCTGTCCAGCTATTTATCACTGAGAGTTCCAACTCTGGGGAAGTAAGAGATAAGAGCTGAATATATACATTACCAACAAACTCCCCCTGCTGTAGAGACAGAGTCACCTTCCACCTCTAGACCAGAGCAGGGAGGACATTTCCTGAATCTACCCCTCATAGGGTTTTAGGGGTATATGTAAAAAGGAAAAAGAACAGTTAATATGAATATTACTCAGGGCTTGGTGCCCCTCTTCGATACCTTAGACCATCTCTGATTCTGTGGGTGGATTGCTTTGTGCTTCTTTTGGGGTTTCTCCTCAGAAGGCGCATTGGAGGGAACATTCGGCACTTCCAGCCTAAGCCTCTTGCAGACCTCTGGTATCTCTGATAAGTCTCTGAGCATGATGGATCTACCTTCAAACTGGATCTGAAGGCCAAATGGGAAAGTCCACCTATAGATGATTTGGTGTTTTCTTAGTAAAGAAGTCAGTAGTCTCAGCATACTTCTTCTTTGTAATGTGCGTAGGCACAAATCTTGAAAAAATTGTATAACAGACCCCTGGAACTTAAAGGTTGGGTGTTTCCGTGCTGCTGACAATATTTCCTCTTTCTCAGGGAATCTAAACATCTTGATAATCACATCCCTTGTTGGGGCATCTTCTTTGGGCTTTGCACAAAGTGATCTGTGGGCTCTCTCCATCTGGTATTTCTCCTCACCTGAATTTCCAGTTATAGCGTGGAAAAATTGGTGTAGGTAATTTGGTAGCTCCGAGGAGGATACTGATTCTGGAATCCCCTTGATCCTCAAGTTGCTTCTTCGGCTCCTATTTTCAATATCCTCCAATTTATCCTCTATATCAGATATCAACTGTTGTTGAGAATTGATTTGCTGGTTTAATGCAGAAATTTCTTCTGAAGTAGAATTCTCACTTTCCTCTATTGCTGCTACTCTGTTGCCTAGATCCAACATATCAGATTTGATCTCTGCCAAATTGTTTGTGATGGTAGTTTGAAAGCTATCAATCTTATCCCATAGCTTTTCAAAATTTGCGTTGATATCTTGTTTTGAGACAAGTAATTTAAGATCAGCTTTGGTGACCGGTGTGGTGTCTCCCTCTGCTGACCGAGAGTCCGAGTCTGAGCCTGCATCTTCCTCCACAATAGGATGATGAAGTTCCGCTACCTTCTCCCCTTTGGACTTGAAAAAGAGGCTGGGGACCTGAGATTTGCTTGTCGCTAGCAGCTTATTTTGTTTCCTGGCCAACATTTTACAATGAGAGGCAGTGGTGGCAAATGATTTGTACTCTCTGTAGATACAGTGCTTCAGGGTAAAGCACCTCTCACAAAACTGATAAAAGAAGATTAATGTACCAGCAATGAACTTGCAAACAGTTCAAGAAAGTCTCTCCTTCAATAAAGTGGTGTTAAATTAGTCTGTAGATATGCTGCTATCTTTTAATTATTTAGCTTATCATCTGCTGTTATAATGATTTTTAAATGGCAGCTGTCAAATCCTCTATGTGCAAAGTAGTAACGTTTTCCAACAATAAAATCTTTAGCCCATTTAGTGACTTTGTGGATCCCCAAGATAGTGTTTATAACACCCACATGGCTCTAAAGTTTCATATCAGAAACCAGAGGTTTTATAATAAAAGATTTCCCCCAAGCAGCTTATATTCACTGCCATTATATCGTACATGTGCTTGATGATTTCTTTTGTCCCTTTCAGTGCACAGCCTGGTCCCTTTATTTGCAGAGCCTCCACTCAGTTTAAGTCCTGCGTGCGTTATGATGCAAAAATGGTTGCAGGCTTTGTCTAAAAATTGCCACCACTGTTTGTAATGCGCCCAGCTTGTGCCACTCCAACCCTCTCCTCACCTTAAGCGTTAGCTCTTCATGTCGGCACCCAATACATGGGTCCGGTTTTGTAGCTGGCTGTTAGAAAGTGAAGTGCCGCGTGTCCAAGATGGCGGCCATTAGCTGTTAATGCCGATTTCTCCATCGGCTCCTCAGTTCTAAGTTGTTTCCTGGGGTGCTTCTAGCCTCCGATATGTCAGCAGGCACTTATAGTAAAGTTTACAGTATCTAAGCTAGAGTTTTGCAAGGCATCTGTGGCGATGTCTCACGGAGCTAAGGGATCAGACCTACATCTCTATGCGGCTCCAGGCTCCGCCCCTGCCTCTCCTATTTTAATAATAGAAAGGTGGTTGCGTATTCTTGTGTTCACATCATTTGTCGTGAGACCAATGTATTGCAAATGGCATTCAATGCATGTTATTAGATAAATTACATAAGGAGGATGTACAGTTGAGGCAAGATGAAATATTAAATACTTCACCCCTAACCTCAGATCCAAAAGTATCTGAGAAAATACAGTATTCACAAGGTCTGCACACCTGTACATCCCCCTATGTCTGAGCCAGGATCCACAAGTTCTGTCTGTTATTTCTGGGAGTTCAGAAGGGGACAAGTAGTTTCCAATCATTTTACTGCACCTATAAGGGCAACGCAGACCTCTATCAACACTCTCGACAAGATTGTCATCAGCTGAAAGTAGACGAAAGTGTTTATTTATAATTCTGCAAATACTTTTATACTCGTCACTATAATCTGTGACAAACGTCACCTTCTCTTGTTTTTCTATAAGAGGTGTCCTGTCATTTTTTGGCTTCTTCAGGAGTGTCTGAATGGGGCCCTTGCCAAATGAACAACAGATCATCAATAAAGCGTATATAATATGCTATGCTGTTCTTGTAGGTATTCTCATCTCCATAGATGTGGGACAGCCACGACATCCACTGTCAACCAAGTATAACTAGTAACATCCCAAAATATATCTTCCATCTGACAAATCACATCCTTAGTGTCCCTCACATTTTGGGATGTTACTAGTTATACGTGGTTGACAGTGGACATCGTGGCTCTCTACTCATCTATTCCCCATGAGGAGGGAATCAAGACTGTTGCCGTCTTTTTGAATAATTATTCTAATTTTACGGCTGAGTTTGTAGGCTTTTTGTTGAGTCACGACATTCCTGCTAACTCATAACTATTTCAGATTCGAGGGTAGGTTCAATCTCCAGAGATGTGGGACAGCTATGGGGGCCAAGTTTACCCCCTACTATGCCAACCTTTTCATGGGTTGGTGGGAGCTGTTCCACATCTATGGAGATGAGAATACCTACAAGAACAGCATAGTGTATTATATACGCTTTATTGATAATCTGTTGTTCATTTGGCAAGGGCCCCATTCATATCTTGAGGATTTTATTCAGAACCTCAATAGTAACACAGTTGGTCTGAGATTTACATTTGTAAAACAGGTCAAATTCGTCAATTATTTGGCATTGACAGGGATGGAGGACGGTAAGATCACTGTGGATCTATACAGAAAGCCCATCACAAAAAATACCCTCTTGCATGCAAAAAGCTGCCATCCGCAGCATGTACCCTTTGCTGTAGTAAAGGGGCAACTCATTGGAGTAAAAAAAAATTGTACTGAGGAAGCAACATACAATGAACAATGTAAAGCAATGAGGGAGAGACTACAGGAAAGGGGTTATTCTAAACATGTTATCAGAAGGGCACAGTCTCAGGTAGACAGAATAGATAGGACCAAACTCCTGAAGAAGCCAAAAAATGACAGGACATCTCTTATAGAAAAATAAGAGAAGGTGACGTTTGTCACAGATTATAGTGACGAGTATAAAAGTATTTGCAGAATTGTAAATAAACACTTTTGTCTACTTTCAGCTGATGACAATCTAGTCGAGAGTCTTGATAGAAGTCTGCGTTGCTCTTTTAGGCGCAGTAAAACAATTGGAAACTGCTTGTCCACTTCTGAACTCCCAGAAATAACAGACAGGACTTGTGGATCCTGGCTCAGACATAGAGGGATGTACAGGTGTGGCAAATCAAGGTGCAGACCTTGTGAATACTGTATTTTCTCAGATACTTTTGGATCTGAGGTTAGAGGTGAAGTATTTAATATTTCATCTTGCCTCAACTGTACGTCCTCCTATGTAATTTATCTAATAACATGCATTGAATGCCATTTGCAATACATTGGTCTCACAACAAATTATGTGAACACAAGAATACGCAAACACCTTTCTACTATTAAAATAGGGGAGGCGACTACACCTTTGGTTAGACACTTCAAAAATGTACACCATAAAAAGAATGATACATTCAGATGGCAAGCTATTGAATGGATTAAGGCTCCCCCTAGAGGAGGAGACAGAGATAGAGTTTTGGGCAAACGGGAGATGTTTTGGGTGTTCAGACTACAGACTAGGGTACCCAAGGGATTTAATTCAGAGTATGATCTGATTAATTATTGGAAATAATTGTTGAAGTATATCTCAGATCTTTCCTCTGATTTGGTCCTCACCTCAAATATGAGGATTTTATGTTACATACTTACTTTGGTCCCCCTGTGCTTTCATTATCATTGCATCAGAATTTATATAAAGGTAGACCTATATTATTCATTAGACCTAACTTTAGAAAGTGTTAGTAGTCTGTATTCTAAGCGAACAGGTAGCACATTACACACTAATATGTTTATATCCAAACTCATTTACCTGTATGTTTATGTATATATATATATGTGTGTACACTTTTGTTTGTATATCATATATATAGATGTACTTTTTTGAGGTATAGGTCACCAAATATGACATTGCATATTAATTATCTAGGGTTTGATACTGATTAAGAGTAGACTAGCATTATCTTGTGCTTTTATATTATTCTATCTCTTGCTAACCATGTGTATATGTATATATATATATATATATATATATCTTATGTAAAATCCAGTGCAGATTATATCGTAGAATAATTTTAGATCTCTACATGCAGAAATAGCAAGCTTCTCATGTCATTTGTTATTGACTGTGTAAATGTGAATATGCTCTCTCTTTTTTGAGATAAGGATACATATTCCGTTTTGGCCTTAATAAGATATTCCATCTGTCATAGACAGAGGGTCAATTACATGAGGATATTCACTGTCTATTTACCCACTGATTTGGAAATTTCTGTCCATTTTTCTTAGTTTTAGATTGCTTTCTTGCTTTATATTTGACAGCATATTCACACATGCACTGTCCTTGTTGTGACGTTTAATTAACTGTATATGGGGAATATATATGTTTTTTTTGTTTTTTTTCTCATGTTATACATTGATAGATACGTATAGGTTTATAGTAGTTTGTTTCAGAATAATATTTGAAACTTTAAGGATTAACATAGGCCTAGATTTAGAGTTGGGCGGTAGCCGTGAAAACCAGCGTTAGAGGCTCCTAATGCTGGTTTTGGGCTACCGCCGGTATTTGGAGTCAGTCAGGAAAGGGTCTAATGCTCACTTTCCAGCCGCGACTTTTCCATACCGCAGATCCCCTTACGTCAATTGCGTATCCTATCTTTTCAATGGGATCTTTCTAACGCCGGTATTTAGAGTCGTGGCTGAAGTGAGCGTTAGAAATCTAACGACCAAACTCCAGCCGCAGAAAAAAGTCAGTAGTTAAGAGCTTTTTGGGCTAGCGCCAGTTCTTAACTACTGTGCTCTAAAGTACACTAACACCCATAAACTACCTATGTACCCCTAAACCGAGGTCCCCCCACATCGCCGCCACTCGATTAAATTTTTTAACCCCTAATCTGCCGACCACCACCTGCGTTATACTTATGTACCCCTAATCTGCAGCCCCTAACACCGCCGACCCCTATATTATATTTATTAACCCCTAATCTGCACCCCACAACGTCACCGCCACCTACCTACACTTATTAACCCCTAATCTGCCGAGCGGACCGCACCGCTACTATAATAAAGTTATTAACCCCTAATCCGCCTCACTCCCGCCTCAATAACCCTATAATAAATAGTATTAACCCCTAATCTGCCCTCCCTAACATTGCCGAAACCTAACTTCAAACATTAACCCCTAATCTGCCGACCGGAGCTCACCGCTATTCTAATAAATTTTTTAACCCCTAAAGCTAATTCTAACCCTAACCCTAACACCCCCCTAAGTTAAATATAATTTTATTCTAACAAAATAAATTAACTCTTATTAAATAAATTATTCCTATTTAAAGCTAAATACTTACCTGTAAAATAAATCCTAATATAGCTACAATATAAATTATAATTATATTGTAGCTATTTTAGGATTAATATTTATTTTACAGGTAACTTTGTAATTATTTTAACCAGGTACAATAGCTATTAAATAGTTAAGAACTATTTAATAGTTACCTAGTTAAAATAATTACAAAATTACCTGTAAAATGAATCCTAACCTAAGTTACAATTAAACCTAACACTACACTATCAATAAATAAATTAAATAAACTACCTACAATTATCTACAATTAAACCTAACACTACACTATCAATAAATAAATTAAATAAAATTCCTACAAATAAATACAATTAAATAAACTAACTAAAGTACAAAAAATAAAAAAGAACTAAGTTACAAAAAATAAAAAAATATTTACAAACATTAGAAAAAAATTACAACAATTTTAAACTAATTACACCTACTCTAAGCCCCCTAATAAAATAACAAAGACCCCCAAAATAAAAAAATGCCCTACCCTATTCTAAATTACAAAAGTTCAAAGCTCTTTTACCTTACCAGCCCTTAAAAGGACATTTTGTGGGGCATGCCCCAAAGAATTCAGTTATTTTGCCTGTAAAAAAAAACATACAATACCCCCCCAACATTACAACCCACCACCCACATACCCCTAATCTAACCCAAACCCCCCTTAAATAAACCTAACACTAAGCCCCTGAAGATCTTCCTACCTTGTCTTCACCATGCCAGGTATCACCGATCGTTCCAGGCTCCAAAATCTTCATCCAAGCCCAAGCGGGGGCTAGACATCCATCATCCGGCAGCTGAAGAGGTCCAGAATAGGCTCCAAAGTCTTCATCCTATCCGGGAAGAAGAGGCGATCCGGTCCGGCAACCATCTTGATCCAAGCGGCATCTTCTATCTTCATCCGATGACGACCGGCTCCATCTTGAAGACCTCCACCGCGGACCCATCTTCTTCAGCCAATCGGATTGAACTTGATTCTGATTGGCTGATTCCATCAGCCAATCAGAATTTACCTACCCTAATTCCGATTGGCTGATAGAATCCTATCAGCCAATCGGAATTCGAGGGACGCCATCTTGGATGACGTCCCTTAAAGGAACCGTCATTCGTCGGGAAGTCGTCGGTGAAGATGGATGTTCTGCGTCGGCGGGATGAACATGGATCCGGAAGAAAGAAGATTGAAGATGCCGTTGATAGAAGACTTCAGTCGGATCATGGACCTCTTCAGCTCTCGCTTGGATGAAGACTTCAGCCGGATCATGGACATCTTCAGCCCCCCGCTTGGGCTTGGATCAAGACATCGGAGCCAGGACGAATCGGTGTGATACCCAGCGAGGTGAAGATAAGGTAGGAAGATCTTCAGGGGCTTAGTGTTAGGTTTATTTAAGGGGGGTTTGGGTTAGATTAGGGGTATGTGGGTGGTGGGTTGTAATGTTGGGGGGGGTATTGTATTTTTTTTTTACAGGCAAAAGAGCTGAATTCTTTGGGGCATGCCCCACAAAAGGTCCTTTTAAGGGCTGGTAAGGTAAAAGAGCTTTGAACTTTTGTAATTTTATTTTTTATTTTTTTATTTTGGGGGTCTTTGTTATTTTATTAGGGGGCTTAGAGTAGGTGTAATTAGTTTAAAATTGCTGTAATTTTTTTTCTAATGTTTGTAAATATTTTTTTATTTTTTGTAACTTAGTTCTTTTTTATTTTTTGTACTTTAGTTAGTGTATTTAATTGTATTTATTTTTAGGAATTGTATTTAATTTATTTATTGATAGTGTAGTGTTAGGTTTAATTGTAGATAATTGTAGGTAGTTTATTTAATTTATTTATTGATAGTGTAGTGTTAGGTTTAATTGTAACTTAGGTTAGGATTTATTTTACAGGTAATTTTGTAATTATTTTAACTAGGTAACTATTAAATAGTTCTTAACTATTTAATAGCTATTGTACCTGGTTAAAATAATTACAAAGCTACCTGTAAAATAAATATTATTCCTAAAATAGCTACAATATAATTATAATTTATATTGTAGCTATATTAGGGTTTATTTTACAGGTAAGTATTTAGCTTTAAATAGGAATAATTTATTTAATAAGAGTTAATTTATTTAGTTAGATTTAAATTATATTTAATTTAGGGGGGGTGTTAGGGTTAAAGTTAGACTTAGCTTTAGGGGTTAATAAATTTATTAGAGTAGCGGTGAGCTCCTGTCGGCAGATTAGGGGTTAATACTTGAAGATAGGTGTCGGCAATGTTAGGGAGGGCAGATTAGGGGTTAATACTATTTATTATAGGGTTATTGAGGCGGGAGTGAGGTGGATTAGGGGTTAATACATTTATTATAGTAGCGCTCAGGTCCGGTCGGCAGATTAGGGGTTAATAAGTGTAGTTAGGTGGAGGCGACGTTGGGGGCGGCAGATTAAGGGTTAATAAATATAATATAGGGGTCGGCGATGTTAGGGCAGCAGATTAGGGGTACATAGGGATAATGTAGGTGGCGGGGGTGTACGGAGCGGCAGATTAGGGGTTAAAAATAATATGCAGGGGTCAGCGATAGCGGGGGCGGCAGATTAGGGGTTAATAAGTGTAAGGTTAGGGGTGTTTAGACTCGGGGTACATGTTAGAGTGTTAGGTGCAGACGTAGGAAGTGTTTCCCCATAGCAAACAATGGGGCTGCGTTAGGAGCTGAACGCAGCTTTTTTTGCAGGTGTTAGGTTTTTTTTTCAGCTCAAACAGCCCCATTGTTTTCTATGGGGGAATCGTGCACAAGCACGTTTTTGAAGCTGGCCGCGTCCGTAAGCACCGCTGGTATCGAGAGTTGAAGTTGCGGTAAATATGCTCTACGCTCCTTTTTTGGAGCCTAACGCAGCCATTCTGTGAACTCGAAATACCAGCGGTATTTAAAAGGTGCGGCCAGAAAAAAGCATGCATAGCTAACGCACCCCTTTGGCCGCAAAACTCTAAATCTAGGCGATAGTTTTTACCTACTTATGTATATATTGCATTTCCTACTTCTCTCTATCTATACCTGAATTTCTATTATCCCTTTAGTATGGGTTACATCTAAGAATGCAGCACACTCAAGTTTTCAGGCAGTTCTGTTTATTTATTTAGGAGTTAATATATCCTTTAACACTCAGTTTTCACACACAGGTATTGGTCAATGTATATGACCAATGAGTATTCAGTTTTGCTTTTTAAAAGGTAGCACATGTGTGCTGTATTAGCTATGATTACGGCTCTTTAGCTGAAACATGTCAGCCAGCAGTACACCCGTGCTTTTTTACTGAGTGTTACTGGGACCCCTGGTTCGTTTTATCCTTTGGAATGGAATAAAGGTTTTTCATTTTACAACTTTGCCTTTGGCTCTCTTTTCTTTGATTATCTACATTATCCAGGACTCTAGAGGCAAAGGGAGCTTGCATACATTCCAGTAATTGGAGTCTCATTGGGAGCAGTGTTTATCATCTTCTGGAACGATTGGTCCAAACGATCATGTGTTCGAACACACCCCTGTCCGACGGAACAGAAGGCCGCTATCTGCGGTGGAGGATCTCACTTGGAAACCAGGAACCCAGCATATTGAATAGACACACGTTGGAGCGGTAAGTGGGCACAGCTATATGTTGTTTGAGCACATGCTGCTCTTTGGAGGTTCCACTACCGCCAGTGTGTGTATAAGTCTGGGATATTGTGAACTTGTCTGCATTATTGGTCTAAGTTAAGAGACATCCTGAGTATATTTGGGTCTTTAAAGAGCTTCAGCAATAAGCACAATATTGACTATTCAGCTGTATAAACAAGCCATTTGAGACATTGTAATGTAATACCCCTTTAGGTTTGTTCATAATTGCACACTAGTGAAACATCCCCTTTTTTGTCTCTCGCTCTCTCTCTCTCTCTCTCTCTCTCTCTCTCTATCTATCTATCTATCTATATATATCTATCTATATATATATATATATATATATATATATATATATATGTTCTCCCCAGGACCTTTTTAGAGGGTGTATTACGCGGCGGATTTTACTGACCACCCAGCTAAAATTTTAGCCAATATTAAGCTAAAATTAGCTAATATTAAAAATGATAAATTTTTAGAGCACAAATTATCATTAAATACATTTATGCTAAATTATGCAATTAATTTGTGCTTTGGCTAGCAGAAAATGATATATTAGAAAATATTACAATGCCCCCACCCGGCTACTTCATAATGCCACCTGGCTACTAAATAATTCTCTTTCTTTTTTCCTCTCTCTCGTCTTATGAATTTCAGGTCCTTAGGTGCTAGAATTCTAAATAAATAAATTGAACCTGTTGAATTGTATTTCTTTTTCATAACATAATAAGCTATTTAGTAACAGTAAATGTCAAGTTAAAACAACAACAGATATTGTACACTATAGTAGTATAGCATGTTTTTAATATTTTGTATTGAAGTGATTGGCAGAATATTACACCTGGCAGAAATAGAGCAGCATGTTGTGGCTATTCTGCACTAATAGAAATGTATTAATGCAATACTTAGCAGAACTTCCTGGGACAGTAAAACTGATTTATAATGCACAATAAAAAGAGATAGATAGATCTGATTTTTCCTTTTTCCTTTCACAAACATAAACTGTAGTCAGATGGAGCTTTCTTGCTACCCCTATTACTAAATAACTATGGATCAGTCTAAGTGTTGCCTTGTGCAGCATAGGAACATTCTGTACAGGGAAATAAACTGTCATGTTAAACACTATCTGCTGATTGGTGGAGAAGCTAGCGTGACATTCTGCCTCACTGCAAGGAGCAATATTTTGTGATTTATACACAGTCCCTGTTCAGAATGTGCTCCATATTAACCTTTCTATGAAATAAATATATTGATTAAATCAGAAACAAATGAGAAAAGTGAGTATTCATCACTGGTAGCCTTAACAATTTTACTACACTTCCTTTTC
Organism: Bombina bombina; assembly: GCF_027579735.1. Taxonomy (NCBI): domain Eukaryota; kingdom Metazoa; phylum Chordata; class Amphibia; order Anura; family Bombinatoridae; genus Bombina; species Bombina bombina. Next base: position 374,195,907 of record NC_069504.1, on the reverse strand, counting down.
CTTTTATTGCTGTAAGGTTTTAATAGGTACATTTATGGTTTAATATACATAAGCAGCCCAATGTGATGCTTTGTTTTCATGTTAATATATTGTGAATAACCTAAAACATTTCAGAGGTCACTATTTATTACTGGTAATGGTATATACACACACACACACAAACAATGTCAAGTTGTCTGTAATGTTATCACAAGCAAGGAGAAAGTCTCCAGGGAACCCATATCTCAGCATCACACCACATGAGATGGGTCTGATCAACATGAAAATGGCAACACACAGCCCTCTAAGATGTGATCACCTGCAACATCATCTGGAAGAAACATGCCATAACTAGGTACAAGTAGGTGTATAATCAGCACTGGTTCTATTTCAGAGTCTAAGGTGGGCAGTGATTTCTCTTTGTAAAAATGACTCTGAAAGTAAAGGATCACATACTCAAGTAGTTATGAGGTGATCACCATGATAACACTGATAACTTGATAGTATCACATGAGACAAAATTAGGAGGGCATAATATCCAGAATAGGGAGCGATAGTAAGCGCTGTGATAGCTTAAAAGGCTAGATGCTTGAGGATTTAACAAATTATTTATTACATATATATTAAAGTAAAATCACAGATAAAATGTTAAAATACAATGTTGTAATAAAATACAATATAGACAATATTATAATAAAATCCATGGATCCATGAAATTCTTAAGAGATACAGAGGTTATATTGAACTGGCTTTGCAAATCGTAAAGTAAGAACTGATTGCAGCTATATCAAAGCAGCATGTATGAGTCCGCAATGAATGGACTGGTGTGTTAATTGCCTGATGGTGGAATCTAATCGGTGAATTGACTACTAGTGAGTAGTATAACGTGTGATGTAGGATGGTGTGAATTGTGTCTACAAACAATGTGAAGTCAACAATAAACACTTACAAATCAACTTAGAGAATGTGCAAAATACACTTTCAAAACTCAGTACAACTTTCCAAAACGTGTAAGTCCTGTTGCTAGGACCTCAAAACAATAATGATGTGAGGGGGCGTGACGTCTATTGGGGAGTGGGTATCAACCCAAAAAAATGTGTCCACACTAGCGCTAGTGATAAAAAATAATAAAAATAATAATAATATTATTGATATAGTTCCGTAGAAATTAGTCGCAATGTCCTCCAAGTGTAGTGAAGGTGTGATGGTGGATTAGATTGGTGTATAGATAAACATCCAAACAAAACCCTTGGAGTTTCAGGTCCTGTGAGAAATCAGTAGTATATCCAGTGTGAAAAAAAATAATAAGATGAATGTGATTCCTTGAGATATTGGAAAAAATAATAAGAATACAAAAATTTGATTAGCAGTCCGATCTAGATGTAGTGGTGTAGGTTACGATAGTGAAAAACCAAAATAAGAAGAAAATGAGGAACATAGATTAAAACAGTGAAAAAACAGTGAAAAAACAGTGAAAAAACAAAATGGATGCCCCTATTACAGGGCCGCTTCAGCACCCTTGGTGCCAAGGTTCAGAGGTGGTGGATACCAACTTCTCTTATGTTTAGTTAAAATCTCTGGGTAAAGTCCGTAGTTACATATGCAAAAAAAATACATAAGCAAAAAAATACAGATATCGCAATAAAAATGGATAATAAATACCTGAAAAAGAAAGAAAGAAATAATAGTGTAGACTTGTCTTGATAAAGGCCTAATTGTGGCCGAAACGCGTTGACATACTGGTGAGCTTGATTCTTATACCACTATTGTCTCTTGTAAACAGTGTTGCACTATTGTTTCTTTCTTTCTTTTTCAGGTATTTATTATCCATTTTTATTGCAATATCTGTATTTTTTGCTTATGTTTTTTTTTTGCATATGTAACCACCACCTCTGAACCTTGGCACCAAGGGTGCTGAAGCGGCCCTGTAATAGGGGCATCCATTTTGTTTTTTCACTGTTTTTTCACTGTTTTTACACTGTTTTAATCTATGTTCCTCATTTTCTTCTTATTTTGGTTTTTCACTATCGTAACCTACACCACCACATCTAGATCGGACTGCTAATGAAATTTTTGCATTCTTATTATTTTTTCCAATATCTCAAGGAATCACATTCATCTTATTATTTTTTTCCACACTGGATATACTACTGATTTCTCACAGGACCTGAAACTCCAAGGGTTTTGTTTGGATGTTTATCTATACACCAATCTAATCCACCATCACACCTTCACTACACTTGGAGGATATTGCGACTAATTTCTACGGAACTATATCAATAATATTATTATTATTTTTATTATTTTTTATCACTAGCGCTAGTGTGGACACATTTTTTTGGGTTGATACCCACTCCCCAATAGACGTCCCGCCCCCTCACATCATTATTGTTTTGAGGTCCTAGCAACAGGACTTACACGTTTTGGAAAGTTGTACTGAGTTTTGAAAGTGTATTTTGCACATTCTCTAAGTTGATTTGTAAGTGTTTATTGTTGACTTTCCATTGTTTGTAGACACAATTCACACCATCCTACATCACACGTTATACTACTCACTAGTAGTCAATTCACCGATTAGATTCCACCATCAGGCAATTAACACACCAGTCCATTCATTGCGGACTCATACATGCTGCTTTGATATAGCTGCAATCAGTTCTTACTTTACGATTTGCAAAGCCAGTTCAATATAACCTCTGTATCTCTTAAGAAGTTCATGGATCCATGGATTTTATTATAATATTGTCTATATGAACATTGTATTGTATTTTATTACAACATTGTATTTTAACATTTTATCTGTGATTTTACTTTAATGTATATGTAATAAATCATTTGTTAAATCCTCAAGCATCTAGCCTTTTAAGCTATCACAGCGCTTACTATCGCTCCCTATTCTGTATTTCACTCTTTAGCCTACTAGGAGGCTAATCTGTTGGTAAGCTTAAGGCCTCTCTATATATATAGCGCTCGGTACACACATCTACGAGGGCATAATATCCCCTTTGTTGCCCCCTCAATACATGGCCCCTTCTACGTGATACTGTGTCCTTATGCCTGCCATGTTCTTATTAAACAATAACAAATAAATTGCAGCATTGGTCCCATTTTGGGGGTTGAGCAACTCTAAATACGCATGTCCTTATTGGCACTCACAATGCATATGTCATTAGACACCCCATGTAAAAAGAGTTATGTCACCTAATTTTTTGTATGGTTTATGTTTTTATTTTGCGAAGCAATTTTAAACAGGGGATGTAGCATGCTATATCATATAAAAAACTCCTCTTTAAATTCAGAATTTTTTATTTGCTTAATATTTTTTATGTTTGAACAGATGTTTGTAAGATGATGCAAAGGGACAAAAATAATGATAAAAATATTTTCTATCTTTTAATTTAGGGCCAGATCACAAGTGGAGTGCTATCGTTAGCTCGAAGATCGCAATTGCGGTTTTCTTTACACTCAAATCCATATTACAAGTGGCAAGCTTTTAAAATTACAGCAAATTTGTTTGTGCAAATTCTGAGTAATTATGCTCCCGGTAATATGCACTTGTATTATAAGGTGAAAGTAAATATGATCACGCAAACTCCAACACATTTACAGCTCAAACCTTTTAGAGCAGTTTGTCCGGATGAAACAGTTGCACTAAACTTCACTATGAACCACTAAACCGCCACCCCCTCACGTTGCAAACTACCTCTTTACACTATTAACCCCTAAACCGCCACACCCCCACCGCAAAGTAAGTTTCTACACTGTCAACCCCTAAACCACCAGCCCCCCACATCGCAAACTACTTATGTACACTATTAACCCCTAAATCAACACACCGCACATAGCAAACTAAAGCTCTACACTATTAACCCCTAAACCCACTAACATCTAAAACCCCTAACCTAACTCCCCCAAAGCTAACCCAAAATAGACTTACCCTACCTTTACCAAATAAAACCTAACTAACTTTAACACCTTAAAGACCAGACCATTTTTCAGTTTCTTACCCTTAAAGGGACAGTATACACTCATTTTCATATAACTGCATGTAATAGACACTACTATAAACAATAAGATGCAAAGATACTGATATAAAAATCCAGTATAAAACTGTTTAAAAACTTACTTAGAAGATCTCAGTTTAGCTCTGTTGAAAACGTAGATGGAAAGCCCACTGCAAGTGGGAAATAAGACACTCCCCCCTCCCCCTCCTTTACACAAACAGGAGCAAGCTGGAGTAGGTAGCTGACGGTATTCACATAAAACTTTGGGGCTTGGTTAGGAGTCTGAAAATCAGAGAAATGTTATTTAAAAATAAGCAAAACTATACATTTAAAAAAAAACCCAAAAAAAACTTTATGGGCTATATAAATAGATCATCTACAAATGCAAAGAAAAAATGAGTGTATAATGTCCCTTTAAGGACCAGGGCTATTCTTACATTTCTGCAGTGTTTGTGTTTAGCTGTAATTTTCCTCTTACTCATTTACTGTACCCACACATTTTATATACAGTTTTTCTTGCCATTAAATGGACTTTCTAAAGCCACCATTATTTTCATCATCCTATAATATAAAAAGAGAGGGGGGAGAGAGAGAGAGAGAGCAAAAGAGATGGGGAGAGAGAGAGCGCAAAAGAGAGGGGGAGAGAGCGCAAAAGAGAGGGGGAGAGAGAGCGCAAAAGAGAGGGGGGAGAGAGAGCACAAAAGAGAGGGGGAGAGAGAGAGCGCAAAAGAGAGGGGGGAGAGAGAGAACGCAAAAGAGAGGGGGGAGAGAGAGCGCAAAGAGAGGGGGGAGAGAGCGCAAAAGAGAGGGGGGAGAGAGAGAGCGCAAAAGAGAGGGGGGAGAGAGCGCGCAAAAGAGAGGGGGACAGAGAGCGCGCAAAGGAGAGGGGGGAGAGAGAGCGCGCAAAAGAGACGGGGAGAGAGAGAGAGCAAAAGAGAAGGGGGAGAGAGAGCGCAAAAGAGAGGGGGAGAGAGAGAGCGCAAAAGAGAGGGGGAGAGAGAGCTCAAAAGAGAGGAGGAGAGAGAGCAAAAGAGACGGGGAGAGAGAGAGAGAGCAAAAGAGAGGGGGAGGTATCTTAGTATCTTATAATTTACTATAAAAAATATATAAAATATGATGAAAAAATTGAAAAAAAAAACACACTTTTTCTAACTTTGACCCCCAAAATCTGTTACACATCTACAATCACCAAAAAACACCCATGGTAAATAGTTTCTCAATTTTGTCCTGAGTTTAGAAAGTATGGTTTTTTTTTTTCTTTTTTTTGCAAGTTATAGGGCAATAAATACAAGTAGTATTGATATAGGCCAATTTTGGTATATTTCATGTCACCATTTCACCTCCAAATGCGATCAAATAAAAAAAATTGTTAACTTTTTCACTAACTTTTTTACAAACTTTAGGTTTCTCACTGAAATTATTTACAAACAGCTTGTGCTATTATGGCAAAAATGGTTGTAAATGCTTTTCTACAATCCTCTTCGTTCAGAAATAGCAGACATTTATAACTTTGACATTACTTTTTGGTAATTAGAAAGCTGCTAAATGCTGATGCACACCACACTTGTATTATGCCCAGCAGTGAAGGGGTTAATTAGGTAGCTTGTAGGGTTAATTTTAGCTTTATTGCAGTGTAGTAGACTACCAAAAGTATTGATCTAGGCCCATTTTTGGTATATTTCATGCCACCATATTACTGCCAAATGCGGTCAAATAAAAAAAATTGTTAACTTTTTCACAAACTTTAGGTTTCTCACTGAAAATATTTACAAACAGCTTGTGCAATTATGGCACAAATGGTTGTAAATGCTTCTCTGGGATCCCCTTTATTCATAAATAGCAGATATATATGGCTTTGGCATTGATTTTTGGTAATTAGAAGGTGGCTAATTGCCACTGAGCACCACACCTGTATTGTGCCCAGCAGTGAAGGGGTTAATTTGGTAACTTGTAGGGTTAATTTTATCTTTTGTGTAGAGATCAGCCTCCCACCTGATGCATCCCACCCCCTGATCCCTCCCTGACCCCCCTCAAACAGCTCTCTTCCCTCCCCCACCTCACAATTGTTAGTACCAAAATAAAAGGCATTTATTTTATTTTATTTTTTTTATATTTAGTCTGCACTGATGGATCCCCCCTTAGCCCCCAACCTCCCTGATCCCCCCCCCCCAATACAGCTCTCTAACCCTCCCCCTCTACCTATTTGCTGCCATCTTGGGTACTGGCAGCTGTTTGCCAGTACCCAGTTTGCTAGAAAACAATGCTTTTTTTTATAAAAACATTTTTCTGTAGTGTAGCTACCCCCCTCAATACCCTCCCCCCCTCCCTCTCCCAGATCCCTTTACAAAAATGTATTTCCCTCTCCCTCTGTGAATCTAATGTATGTGTGTGTAGGTTGGTCGTTAAGGGGTTAAAAAACTTACCAGTGAAAGTAAAAGAAAATCTAATCTTACCTTTAAAAAAACCCCCAAAAAAACATTATTATTAAAATTTTAACAAAAATAACATTACTATTAAAATTAAAAAAAACTAGCATTAATAAAGAAAAAAAAAATACAAAATCCAAACATTAATAAAAATAACAAATCCTTACCAAAAACAAGAGTTATGCCTATCCTAAAATCTAAATAAAAAGCCCCACCCCAAAATAAAAATCTATTCTAAAACTAAACTATTTGCCCTAAAGTGATCATGCTCTTTTTCTTAAACAAGAAAAAAAGGGGGCCCAGTGGCACTACTGGGATGTTACAGAGAATATAATTACTGGTAATAGTTATTGAATAATAGAGCAGATTAACATATATATATTCCTCCTAATATTACATAATATAAATGTTTGTGCTGTGTACTTGACAATAAGAGAACAAAAGAAGATCAGAGTCTTCAGAAAATGTACACATGCGTAGCACTCAAATTCTCTGGCTGTAGAGTTAGACTTGGTTACAAATGGCGGGTATACTAGAAAAATTAAAATATAACTTTTATTGGAACTTTTAAAATAATGGTAGAACAATACACATTAAAAACACAGCAATTGTATTAGCTCAAAAAGTGAGTGGCAATTGGGGTTTAAATAACTAGATTACCAAGGACTAATCCTTGCAGGTTGGAGTTGGTCAGATGGTCTTAATAGTAAAGACAGAGAATGCACATGTTGGTTCGCAATCATATGGTTGATCCTTGTTTGTGGATCACAAGGGTCAAGCACATCAATTAGATCAGGCACTGATTAAATACAGGGTGGCTTAACGTATGAGAACATGCATGGGTTGTTAGTTTGATACAACACATATAGTAATGTACATGATTATGGTATATTTGTGATATACCATGTACCTTATCAAACAAACAGTGTTATTGGGTGGTTTAAATGTCGTGTTTCATAGATAAATATTTAATCCGGAATCCCTATTTTATCACTCCATAACAGTTATAATTATTACTACAGGTTATACTATCAGCAATAAATATCCAGGGTGGTAATTCCCAGATTTAACAGATCCCTTTCAGGATAAATATATACACTTGGTGACATAGACTTCCATTTGCATTAATAGAGATCTATGTGAGCTATCACTGTGTTAGTAAATCTTTATATGTCTAAACAATTCCTGAAACTAATCCTGGACATTGAATAGATAATAGGTTGAATCACAGTTAAGTTAAAATAGGTTTTAGATCACTTTTACTCTGTTCAACTGGTGTATGATAATTAAATTATCCTCCCGGTATATATACCATATATTATGACAATGTTGTTATATATTATTGTTTGCTACAAGTATCACCTGTGAGGTATTGCTAGGTGATTGTAATAGTAGTCTAAGACAGATCCGGCTTACTATAAACATAGCCCCATGTCCATTAAAGACACCCAGTATTCCAGATCATTAAATAAAATTAACGTTAGTGGACTTGCTTGGCACTGTAATACGGATCATTAGATATGTGTAAAATGCTACTGCCTTAGTATAGACACAGTTGCCAGATTATATTCTAATTTAAATTGCAAGCTCAAATTAGCCCAAGATGCGAATCAGTAACATTCTAGTTTATCCATCTTGCACTGCGTGCCGATTTCTCGGTTATTAGGTTTCCCCTATTAGCCTCTCAGAAGTTTGTTTGATTGCGTTGTATTAGGCTGCTAAGGTAGATTACTCAGTATGTAGTCATTAATTTGACATCCAATAAGCAGACTATATTACATAAGTGTTTGGCTATCGTAAAGATTTTAAGCTAATTCCTGCTAATTAAAACAACAGATAGAGAGCCCATTATCCCCCAACCTCCCCTGACATGTTTCGCCGAGTTGCTTGGCTTTCTCAAAAGGGTTTTACCGAGGTTGCGGCTTGGCGGGTATTTATTCCCACTAGCACCACCTACCTGGAGGAGGATCTTGAGATTCACCCAATCCTTTCAGGTGGGTGTACATGTTTACGTAATGACAACACATCTGTCAAATAGAATCTACGATATGGGACTGGATAACAAGTAACAATCATGTTGTTTTCTTACTGTGTCATCCACTGGCGATCAATGAGGCCACAAAATTGAATAGAAGTAAATGACATGCTACAGGATCATAGTTTGGATGACACGCTGTTGTGTCCTTTTCATATATGAAACAATGTTATCTCTGGAGCATATTTCTCCGTTGATCTGTCACCCTCATGATAGCTGTTCAATATTGCTAAGTTTCCCGTTACTATTGTAATTGGATACACGAAAAGTAACCATCCACAATAAGTGGGTGTCTATATACTGTATGTTATATCATAAGATATATGCATCCAGATTTCAATTGTATCCGGTAATATGATGATATTTTCTGAAAATCACAGATATATGTTTTTGTGTACCCTGTTAAGATCTGATATAGTGTATTGAAGCAACTTTGTATTTTCATGGACTGATCTATTAATGTTACAGTTACACATATATCATTATATCATCTTAATAGGAAGGCTTGTTGGATACTTGTGAGACATAAATTAATCTATTAATGATATAGTTATACATATACCAATATATCATCTTAACCGGTAGGTTTATTAGATACTTGTGAAATATGTTTCCAAATGAGTTTTATAAGGAAGTATCTAAGTGTATACAATGTATATAATCACAAAGAGAAATTGCTCACAAAAATACTTTATTATTGTATACACAAATTTGAGACACTAGTATACCCGCCATTTGTAACCAAGTCTAACTCTACATTCAGGGAATTTGAGTGCTACGTATGTGTACATTTTCTGAAGACTCTGATCTTCTTTTGTTCTCTTATTGTCAAGTACACAGCACCAACATTTATATTATGTAATATTAGGAGGAATATATATATGTTAATCTGCTCTAAGTTATTATTTAATAACTATTACCAGTAATTATATTCCCTGTAACGTCCCAGTAGTGCCATTGGGCCCCCTTTTTTATTATCCAAGATTACAGCCTATTTATTAGGTTTACCAATAGAGCACACTGAACTGGAAATAAACCCAGCATCATGTCTACTAAAATAGAATTAGACAGAGTTACTAGACAAAAGTAAAGACTAACAGACCTGGAAGAGGTATTTATTGAATCACCATCTGAGACCAATGAGGTGAATTCTGATACACTAGATAAAACCTTGAGAGAGTTACATAAAAACTTATATAAGCACCTATGGCCCTTTCACTGACTCGTAGACTAATGAGTATAATCAGAAGACAGACACTATATCTCACATAAAGCTACATATGGAAATTAAGATGAAGTTGTTCTTATATTGACGTGGGTTGCACCAGTCCAAAGTTAAGTTGTTTTATTAAAATTAATTAGCTCAAAAGCTTTTATGTACAGTGTCAAGCTATTCTTGTGTTATATATGGAGCTGCATCTCCAAAATCTGTAACATTTTCTATTTTCCATAATAAAGCTAATTTAAAAAAAAAAAAAAAAACTTATATAAGCAAGACAAGGTGCGGTGGAACCATCATTTTTTTTAAAAGTATTTAGAGAAAAAACTGATTCCACGTGGTCTCAGGATACAACTGTTTCCTGCATTTGAATTCAGAAATCCAGATCATAACACAGAATGGGAGGAGGCCTTATCAGAATGCTCCAACAAATTAATGAACATTCTGATAAAAAATGATAAATCTGAATATGAAAGATTAGAGGAAATTATAACTACTAAAAATGAAAAGCTAAAACAATTTGAAAGCTTGAATGAGTATTAATTTGCATATAAAAAATAGCAACATGAACTAGATAAATATGAATCTGATATTAAACAAACAAAAACAGGAAAATTCAAGAGAGATCTGGAAGATTACCAAAATAAAAAAGTATACAAATGGAAGAAGAGATTCAATACCAATCATTCAAAAAACATTCCAAGCAGAGTATAGAGATTGTTGAGAGTGACATCTCAGACACTGATATAGAAGACACTGACTCAGCAAGTGAAGAACCAAGCTGTTCCTCGAAATCAATCAAAAGTCCTGTGTCTATCAACACACGCAAGAGAAAGGATTTTTTAGAAGGGGACAGTTTAAATTCAGACCCACCAAAAGAGGTGGGAGGGGAAAATGAGTATCCTGTGTAAGAAACAACAAAAACAAACAACAAAAGGGGAAACCTTACAAAAGGACACCCAGCCCCTTCTCCAAAGTGAGAATGAAAACTTAAAAATTATAAATCTGTCTACCAAAATCCTGTCTCACAATCATGTAAATTTATTATCAAAGGGCCTCTCATTTTGTCCAAGTGGAAATCTTGACAAATTCGAAATTATAAAAGATATACATCTCTTTTTAAGGAAATTACTCCTTAAAAAACAATTTAACACAACCGATAATCTGGAATCGAATCCTAATGCATCTAATCTATCTACTGAAGACAGAAACAGCTTACAAGATTTAGAGGACCTATTATTGGAAAATGAAGTCACAACCACTGAAAACTGGCGAAAAAATCTAAACCATAAATCGAATTATTTACCAAAACTCTCAAACGCACTCTGCATTCAAATTTTTAATGAGGTAGTATGTACTGAAATTGCCCAACTGGCACTACATTCTCCAGCTGCAAATCTCTCTAAAGGGGAAAGATCAGCTTTGGTAGAAATTAAGGATTGGGATGATGTAGTAATACGCCAAGCGCACAAAGGGATCAACATTGTCATTTGGCTGAATGAAATGTATCTGCAGGAAGCCAAAAGGCAATTGAAAGATGTAACATGTTATAAAAAACTTTGGTCATGTCCCTTGGAAGACTTTCAAGACAAATACCACAATTTAATAATGAATGCAAGACTTAATGGCGTGATCACAGCCAAGGAAAAGAAATTTCTCACGGTAACGAAACCCAAAATATCTACCTTCTACTTTATACCCAAAGTACATAAAAATAAAGAACATCCACCGCGGGCGTCCGATTGTATCCGGGATAGATAATCTAACAGAAAAAGCAAGCAAGTACGTGGACAGTAGATTGCGACAATTTTTGACACAGATTCCATCATATACTAAAGATACCATGGAAGCCCTCCAACATTTGGATGATATTTGGTTGAAAGAAGATACCTGGCTAGTTACAGCCGATGTTGAGGCTTTATATACTAGTATAAGTCACAAATTGGGCTTACAGGCTGTCAAATACTATCTAGATATGTCCTCTGAAGAAGATCTAAGCCACAATGAATATATCTTGAAATTATTGGAATTTGTCTTGACAAAAAACTTTTTCATGTTCATCAATCGGTACTACCTGCAAATCCGCGGAACAGCAATGGTCACAGCATGCGCACCAACCTATGCAAATTTATTCCTAGGTTGGTGGGAGCAGACTATTGTATTTTCAGATAACCATGATGAATATTCTCAGTTCATTCCAATATGGCTGAGATATATAGACGACACCATATTCATCTGGGAAGGCACAAGAGATAAGTTAGACAAATTTCTGACAGAATTGAACAACAATGACTTAAATATAAAATTAACCTATCATACAAGTCAAAAAGAAGTGCCTTTTCTGGACCTGTTAATTTTAAAAAAACCTGACCGTCAGATCGGGACCGATCTCTATAGAAAATCCACAGCAACAAATACATTACTGTATAGTACTAGTGCCCATGCACCGAGTACCATCAAATCTCTTCCTATCAGTGAGTTTTTGAGAACAAAACGCAATTGCTCTGAAGATATCTTATTTGAAAATAGAGCACATGAATTGGAAATAAGACTACAAAAACGTGGCTACAGTTAAACCTCAATCAAGAAAGCTAAAAACGAGCAAGTGCAACAGAAAGAAAGAAATTATTACAACCTAAGAGCAAGAAAACTGATGCAAAAATCAGACTTGTCATGACATATAATTCAAACAGTAATCAAGTCATTGAAGTGATCAACAAACATTGGAAAATATTAAAATCAGACATTGTTTTGAAGGAATTACTGGGTGATCAGGTAGACGTGAGTTATAGAAGAAGCCAAAATTTAAAAGATATGATAAGCTCCAGTCATTTTAATGTAAAGAAAAGAAGAGACAACAAAAAAACTGTACGTGGGTCATACCCGTGCGGCACTTGTTGTAGCTGCAAACATATGACCAAGACTTTTAAAGTACAGGACAGATTTGGCAAATTGCACGACATCAAAACCTACATGAGTTGCAATTCATCAGGAGTCATATATATGATTAGCTGTGGATGTCCAAAGATCTATATTGGAATGATAACTCGCAAGCTCCGTGTACGTTTACAAGAACACTTACGCAACATCAAAAATGCTGCTAAAGATTTAGAAGACAAGAAGAGTATAACTTCAGTCGCATATCACTTCTTGAAATACCATCGAGGTAAAAATGATACTCTCACATGTGCGGGGATCCAAAAAATCACCTTGGGAATAAGAGGAGGTGATTTAACAAAAAGTCTACTACAGCAAGAAAGTAGATGGATTTTTCTAATGAATTCAGTCCGACCTTTCGGACTTAATGAACACAACAATTACTTCATGTACCTGTAATGGAACATTGGTTGAGCATCTTGATGCAAATTATACCTATACAAGTCATTAAACATGGCGAATTGTAGTACTCCATCAAGGTTCATACAAGATCATACCATAGAATCATATGAAGGCTAATGTCAATTGGGATACAAATTAGTCCAGGAGATTAACACAGAAATATTTGAACTTCATCAATTTATAATGATATTAGATCTCTTCACATAATACCTTCAAATAAACTGACTGAGGTATAATAAATTTTGAAGGAACTCTTTATTTACTTTCCTTTTAAGTTGGGACACACATCACACTCACACTGATCTTTAATTACAAGGATTATGACATCAATGGATACACGTTCCCTCACCACAGCACCAGCCTTCACTTTATGTGTTTACAGTACTCACTGAACAATCTTTAAAATTATGATTATGGATTAAGTAGACAAATCTCTTATTCATATACATATTTAAATTTTATTGTATTTCATACATCCACAATTTTGTTTCTTTTTCATCTTATATATGAATACATCAACACTCGAATTACTAACACAGCTCACTTTCACCTATTCACTGTAGGATATTATTAGATGAGATTTTGGACACATTATTATTATTATCATATACGTGAATTATCATTGAATAGGAATTTATTTCAAACATAAACTCTCTTAGCTTAACATATTCTTCTTTTCTCATTTTTAGTATAGTATAGATGGTCGCACAATTCACTACAACCTAATATTACAATATTGCATGAAGTTACAATTAATCACTCCAGGTACTATTCTAGTAGGTCTAGATATTTTCAATTTCTTAATTAAATTGGAAGTATCAATATATATTGACTTTCTCCGGGTTGCCATTGGTCAATAACGAATTACGACCTCACTTTCTCTCATATGTTTGTATTTAAAAATATCTGCACAATTATCTCTGTATAGACATAAGTTGTGTCTCAAATTTGGGTATACAATAATAAAGTATTTTTGTGAGCAATTTCTCTTTGTGATTATATACGTTGTATACACTTAGATACTTCCTTATAAAACTCATTTGGAAACATGTTTCACAAGCATCTAATAAACCTACCGGTTAAGATGATATATTGGTATATGTATAACTATATCATTTATAGATTAATTTATGTCTCACAAGTATCCAACAAGCCTTCCTATTAAGATGATATAAAGATATATGTGTAACTGTAACATTAATAGATCAGTCCATGAAAATACAAAGTTGCTTCAATACACTATATCAGATCTTAACAGGGTACACTAAAACATATATCTGTGATTTTCAGAAAATATCATCATATTACCGGATACAATTGAAATCTGGATGCATTTATCTTATGATATAACATATATAGACACCCACTTATTGTGGATGGTTACTTTTCGTGTATCCAATTACAATAGTAACAGGAAACTTAGCAATATTGAACAGCTATCATGAGGGTGACAGATCAACTGACAAATATGCTCCAGAGATAACATTGTTTCATATATGAAAAGGACACAACAACGTGTCATCCAAACTACGATCCTGTAACAAGCAGAGATGGATAAACTAGAATGTTACTGATTCGCATCTTGGGCTAATTTGAGCTTGCAATTTAAATTAGAATATAATCTGGCAACTGTGTCTATACTAAGGCAGTAGCATTTTACACATATCTAACGATCCGTATTACAGTGCCAAGGAAGTCCACTAACGTTAATTTTATTTATGATCTGCAATACTGGGTGTCTTTAACGGACATGGGGCTATGTTTATAGTAAGCCAGATCTGTCTTGGACTGCTATTACAATCACCTCACAGGTGATACTTGTAGCAAACAATAATATATAACAACATTGGTATATATACCGGCAGGATAATTTAATTATCATACACCAGTTGAACAGAGTAAAAGTGATCTAAAACCTATTTTACCTTAACTGTGATTCAACCTATTATCTATTCAATGTCCTGGATTAGTTTCAGGAATTGTTTAGACTTATAAATATTTACTAACACAGTGATAGCTCACATAGATCTCTATTAATGCAAACAGAAGTCTATGTCACCAAGTGTATATATTTATCCTGAAAGGGATCTGTTAAATCTGGGAATAACCACCCTGGATATTTATTGCTGATAGTATAACCTGTAGTAATAATTATAACTGTTATGGAGTGATAAAATAGGGATTCCGGATTAAATATTTATCTATGAAACACAACATTTAAACCACCCAATAACACTGTTTGTTTGATAAGGTACATGGTATATCACAAATATTCCATAATCATGTACATTACTATATGTGTTGTATCAAACTAACAACCCATGCATGTTCTCATACGTTAAGCCACCCTGTATTTAATCAGTGCCTGATCTAATTGATGTGCTTGACCCTTGTGATCCACAAACAAGGATCAACCATATGATTGCGAACCAACATGTGCATTCTCTGTCTTTACTATTAAGACCATCTGACCAACTCCAACCTGCAAGGATTAGTCCTTGGTAATCTAGTTATTTAAACCCCAATTGCCACTCACCTTTGTGAGCTAATACAATTCTTGTGTTTTTAATGTGTATTGTTCTACCATTAGTTTAAAAGTTCCAATAAAAGTTATATTTTAATTTTTCTAGTATACCCGCCATTTGTAACGAAGTCTAAGGGCTTCATGTACTAAGCTGTCTGCGAGGTCTTCGTGAATATTTCCGTCTAAATTTCTGCGTGCGGATCAATAACCGTATGTACTATGCCACGAATCCATTGAAAACCTTACATTAACAAATGTCGAGCGAACTTGCCCGCAACTCTTGAATTCCAGTCTTTTTTGTAGCTCGAAAATACTCGCTCGACATAAATCTCACACAAAACAGTAATTACTAAACTATCTATTTATACGCTCGTGAATTTTCCGCACCTACCTCGTGAAAAATCCCTCGCCAGCTAATAGGTGGCGAGCACCATAATAAACAATAGGGTCTATAAGATATACGCCTACAACTGATTTAAAAGATGGACAATACAATTGAATCGTTACTCACTTTTGATCCTGCTAGCCATGGAGACACTTCTTCAACTGTATATTATTCGTCTGATGCAAATCAGGGTTAGAAGGCAAATTCGTCAACCTGATGCCATACCAAATCCTGTTAGAAGAAGGAGATTACAAGTACAGCGGGTATTCCTTCCTCGGGTTCCTTTAGATGCCCTTTCCAATAGAGAAGTTATTCAAAGGTTCCATCTGGATCGACATTCAGTATTGACTTTATATGCTCAAATAGCACATTTTCTAGAGCCTGTGACGGCTCGTTCAAGGGCCATTCCCGGAATCCTCAAGTTTCTTGCTGCCTTGCACTTTTTTGCCACAGGATAATTTCAGGCAGTGTCCAGCGTCATCATTGGTTTCAGTCAGTCTGCCTTTTCTCGTCATCTATCCAAAGTTATCGATGCACTCATGCATATATTCCCAGAATGTTTGTCTACCATCTACCACAGAAGAGTGTCAATCGATAAAGTCGCAATTCTACAGTGTGGCCGGAATGCCAAATGTTCTTGGGGCAATAGACTGAACACATATTGCAGTTCGACCGCCCCATTTACGGGAGGAGATTTACCAGAACCAAAAGTCATGCCATTCCTTGAATGTAGAGATGATGTGTGACACGAAAATGAGAATAATAAGTGTGAGATCAAATTTCCCTGGCTCCTGCCATGATGCTTATATCCTTCGGCAGACCGGACTGTATCAAAAATTCGAGAATGGAGAGATGCCAGAGGGATGGTTATTAGGTAAGCTTAAAAGGAACTATAAACCCATTTTTTTTTTCATGATTTAGAAAGAGCATGTCATTTTGAACAATTTTCTAATTTACTTCTATTGTCGAATTAGCTTCATTCTTTTTATATCACTTGCTGAAAAACATATCTAGATATATGCTCAGTAGCTGCCGATTGGTTGCTGCACAGAGGCCTTGTGTGATTGGCTCACACATGTGCATTGCTATTTCTTCAACAAAGGATATATAAATAATTTTTTAAATTACATAATACAAGTAAATTGTAAAGTTGTTACTATAAATTTATACTAATTTGACACTAGCCTAGAAAATGAATAAAAATACATTTTTGTTTGAACGAAAATTGAAAATTGACTTACTTTAATATTATTTTTTTTTAATTACAGGGGATGCCTGTTACCCTTGTTATGAATATCTTTTGACACCCTATAATAACCCTCAACTCAGGAAGCATTCGGTTTAATGAAGCACACAAGAGCACAAGGGGTGTCATTGAAAGGACTTATGGATTATTGAAAATGAGGTTTCGATGTCTGGACAGATCTGGCGGTGCAATGCAGTATTCTACTGAAAAAGTAGCAAGAATCATATTAGTTTGCTGTGTTTTGCATAATATTGCCACAGAAAGAGGATGCCCCATTGTTGAAGATATTCCCATGCCTTTCAATGATTTTCCCGAAGAAATTTGCAAAGAGAACACAAATAGACGTGGCATGGCCACAGGGGATATGGTTTCTAACCAATATTTTGATAATTGATCTTTATCAAAGAATTATTTCGTTGTATGCAAATTGTGTGCGGCAGTTATGGGTTTTTTTTTTGTTCAAATAAAATTTTTGTGAAACATCATTATCTTGTTATTTCTTTTTAGTCCTTTTATAAACAACAGAGTTCACATTATTTGCATTGATCACACCCAAAAAAAAAACATGAAACAGACGTTTCTTTTTGTAAAAATAATCTAATAACTATTTATTTAAAGAACAAAAAGCAACAATAATACGAATTATAAACATTTTGATCCTAACCAAACTAATAGATTTACATAACAAAAATAGTACAACATTTATCTTTAAAAAGGTTACATATTAGACATACTATTCTACATTTAACTAGTGATTTTGTAACATAGTAATGGGATGAAATATAAATGAATTACAATCTTTGAAAATATATATATTAGTAGTGTTAGCTGTGGTCAACAACCTTGGATATAGTGATGTTTTAAAAAATCTATTATCCATGACGATAAGTATTTCACATGTGCTCATTCTTCATGCAAAATTTATAGTTCCACCCAAAATAAAATATAATTGTTGTTAGTAATGGTTAGTTGGATAAACAATATTCTTCATTTTAAATATTTTAAATAAAAAATAGAATCAACCAAAAATAGTGCGACTTAGTAACAATAGACATGCGTCAATTTGATTGACAAGTATAGTTGTGACGTCAGATACTAAAATGTCGCTACAGGAGCTTTCACTGCTGGAGAAATAGTCATCCTGGTATATGCTATGGAACGCTATTTTCCTCATCGTATGGGAGGAGTTAGATTGGTAAAGCAGGACAGTCGTGATCATATTATATATGAAATGATAAGAAGGATGTATAGAGTATCAAAGATAAAAAGGACAAGACATCAATGCCTAAGAAAGTACAGCAGTACAGGCGTAGGGAGACTAACTATTATAATTCAATTAAACGTCTAATAAGAAACTGTAAGTATAACTGTTTTGCATTATTGATAGTAAGTATAAATTTTAAGCGTTATTTATAGTATTCTTAATAACTGCGCCATCTTTTACCTTTCTCCCTTGATTTAATTTCAATAATAGTCTATTAAACTTAAAGGAACAAAGAACACAACATGTGCCTTTAAGTATTCAGATAGAACATTAAATTTTAATCTACTTTCTAATTTGTTCCTATTATCAGATTTTATTCATTCTCTTGTTAACTCTATTTGAACATCAATAATGCAATTTTAGATGTTTGAACAATTTTGTTTTACAAAATTGGTTGTCCTTGATGATTGGTGGATAAATGCATCCACCAATGAAAAACTGTTGTACAGAGTAGTGAATTAAAACAAATAGATTTATGTGTTATTTTTCAAATAAAGATATCAAGAGAATTAATATAAAATTATAATAGGAGTTATTTTGAAAGATGATTAAAATTTAATGTTCTATCTGAATACTGAAAGACAAAATTTGTGTTCAGTGTTCCTTTAGGTTTAATAGACTGTACATTTATTTTTTAAAACCTTGTTTATAATAGCTTATTGTTTTTCTAAATGTATCCACCAATAAGTAAGCTATATACTTGTTGATTAACCAAAAATGGACTGTCTACTAAGCTTTAAATTAATTATATTTACATAAAGATATCACAATAGCAAATCTAAATTAATAATAGCATTCAATAAGTGATTTAATCATATATTTTTATTATTATTAATCATGAAATGAAATGTTTGTTTTTAGTATATCTTCAACTTGCATATATGAAATGAAAATTAACATGTATTATTCAGTAAAACTATAAAATGTAAATACATTTTTTACGGACAGATATGAAAAAATCAAAGTCTAAAAAAATTCCACGTTATTTACAAGAAATAAGGATTGAAACTCCAAATAGTGGGATCACTTCACCACCCCTTCCTTTGACACTTATGGACATACCAATGACTCCAATAAATAGCAGAGCAGTGAAAAAATTGTCTGTCAACACTCAAAAAGGTACATAACGATAGAACAGGGTTTACAAGGTTTTAGAAATTGACAATAAAAAAGTAATAATTAAATAATTGCATCACAATCATAATATTAATTTTAAATTAATTAAATCTGTTCTATTTCATAATCTAATGCACATGTAGATATCCCAGGATGATCTTATGAAGATAATCCATTGTTTGAACAACAACAAAATTATTACTTTGATCTTGATGTAGATGACACATGCCCAAATGATGATGATACTAATGTTGGAAGAGGTATTAGATATTTTTCCTTTAATTTTTTTTTTTTTAGGAAATTGAAATATTCAAAAAATAATGTGATATTAATTTTTATTTTTTCTAAATTTCTAAAAAGGTCAATTGTTTGACAAGCGTTACAAGTGGAAATAGAATTGGATGGCATGGGATCACCAAAAAGTAATATGATGGGACAAAATATGGTTCCTCCTATAAAAAATATGATAGACAAAGGTATATTATTTATTTCCCTTTGTCAAAAATTAAAAATATTTCAAAGCAATTAATGATAAATTAAAAATTATATTTATTTATATTACTATAGCCTCTGGTTCGAGCGATGTTTCCATATTAGAGGAAAAAATTTTGCAGACAGAAAATGATATGGATATCATGCCTCCAAAAGAAAAAGAAGGTATATACAGATATCTATATATCGTTTATATTTTGTTATGTGATTAATATGTAAATTTAATTTTTTGTAATTTATTTTAAGGTATGGAAGTTTTTGAAGAGAAAATAGATGAAAGCACACAAACTTTTATGGATGATAATTTCAAAATGAAATTGGCAAAAATAAGGTCAACAATGGGAATGTTGATGGAGCAAGTTGATTTTTTGTACAAAAAATATGGCATTTAAAAGCATTTTTTAAAAATAATGCTTTCAATTACTTTGTATATGTTGCTAAAAAGTTTTACTTTATGAACCACCAAAAAAAAATTTATGTTGTTTGTATTTTTGAAAAATAAAAATTGGTTTACCACTTAATAAAAAAATTTTTTTTTAAAAAAATAAAAAATAATTTTCGCAGAAAAAATAAATTGGATTCCTTGTTTTTTCAAATTTTATTAAAAAAACTATTTAAATAACAAATGTTAATTTTTTTATATATTAATGGAACTCAAAAATAAAAAATTATATTGAACAAAAATAAAAAATGAATAAAAAAAGTGCAAAATCACAAACAGTGTGAATTAGATGGATAAATATAAAAACAAAATTAAGGCTATCACTGATGTCCTGGCCTATTGGGGTCCGAAGGATCCTGCTTTCCCGAATAATGGACAGGAGAGCATTCATTGTGTGTTCTGCGAGGCGTAATGAATGATTGATCTGTTCATTGTGTTCCTCATACATTCGCCTCTGTCAATCAAACCTCTCTCTGTCTAATTGCAATTGTCTTTCTGCGAATGACGAACTTCGGTCCAGGTGTGCAATTATAACATTTTGTAACTCTCTATGATCCACCCTATATTGTCTAGCAAGAGAGATCATTTCATTGAGACACACATCATCAAGTTGTTGATCGATTTCAGAGTTTCCAGGTACCACTGGTCTTTCCTGAGCTTGTGGTTGTGCTGGCTGTACATTTCTTGAAGTGTTGGTTCATGAACTTCTGATTCATCAGGAACAGGTTGATGGATTTCCATTGGTTGTGCATCCATGATTTCATCCAAATATTCCAGGGTCTCACTTCCCAAATCCCTGGATTGATATTCCTCCACCTCTGTTATTTCTGGTTGATGATTCTTCTGTATCTGTAAAAATTACAAATGAAGAAATAAATATATATGAATATATATATATATATATATATATATACTGTATATATATATATATATATATATATATTTATAAAAAATAATAAATATATACATATATATATATATATATATATATATATATATATACACACACACACATCAAACAGAATAGCACTCCAAATGTGTTATTTAAAATTTTAGGAGTTTATTAATTAATGATTTTGGCTCACAAACAACCCGTCCTCAGGCTTACACGTGTGTCTTTGTAAGTCTGTGGATGGGTAGTTTGTGACACACAAATGTCGAATAATAAAGTTAACACTTGATATAAAACTCAGTTTGCTGTTTATACTTATACTTGATCATCACCCAAGGCATTTTAGTAACATATTAACCAGAGTGCACATTGTCTGTATATATATATATATATATATATATATATATATATATATATATTATATATATATATATAAAGCAAAGTCCGGTGTAGGAATGCACCCCATATATTTAGTAGCATACTGTAAAAACTGTATGTACTATGCAAAAAAGGCAGCACTCACTGGTCATTTGTAAGTAAAATTTAGCTTTTAATAATACAAAAGTTTAAAATTTTTCGGGAAAATTTTTTTTTTCACAAGATTTTAAGCTTTTGTATTATTAAAAGCTAAATTTTAATTACAAATGACCAGTGAGTTCTGCCTTTTTTGCATATTATATTATTTTTATATATATATATATATATATATATATATATAAATATCTATATATATATATATATATATATATATATTAAATATATATATATAGATATATATATATATTTTTTTTTATTTAGATAAATATATATCTATATATATAAAAAAATTAAAATATCTTTGAACATGTTTCAGTGTCGATATAGATGCCTATAAAAAAAATCTTAAAAATTTTTTATTGTTATGTAAAAGTTAAAAGTAGAGATACTCACCATCAAACAACCGTGGAGAACTTCCGGTCATGGTCCTAAAAAGATGTCCAAGGTCAGCTGTGATTACAAATAAAATAAAAATATATTAACATATAATTTTTTTTTTTTAAATACAAAAAATAAGACGTCAGTTATATCAATGTTATCTATATGGCCTACGTGAGCTAGCTCTACCCCGCTTTGAAAAAAAAAAAGAAAAAAAGAGGCCTTCAAGGAATTATATTTTTTGATATAAACCTTATTAGGTTTGCTTTCCAATAGAATACCAATAACAGAACAAAAAATACAAAAACAGGTATTCATATAGTGTCTAGAAAAATAGATTTAAAAACTTAAAATATGTATATACAGCCTTTATAATACACTCAATTTCATGTAATCTCAAAATAATAAAAAGTTCATATATTAATGTTTTCATTATTTCTAAAAAAAAATAGTATGACCAGTGGAGAATGAAAAAAATGGTGCAATATTTTTAATTAAAAAAATTATGCACAATTGATAATTAATGTTTTACACACCAAAAATTTAAATGGCGGTGTTTTAAATATATATAAAAATTATTAATGTGTCTATAGTTATTAAATGAAAAATATGTCAATTTAAGAAATTAAAAACTATTTGAATATTTTTTTATTTTTTACCTGTACCTCTACCAACACTTGTTTCAGGGGTGCTGGTCCTGATATCTGGAAGTGTATCAGCTGATAACAAGGTATGGCTAGTAGATTATGTGCTGCGTATCAATTGTCCAGTAAGGACACCACCACTTGTCATCGACGTTCCGGACGAGGTTGACAGAATGGCTGAAGCATGATCATCACCACCTCTAGCCGTCACCGATTGTGGTCGAGCTGTTAACAGATAAATGATAAATAAAATTAAACGTTAATCATGTTTATATAAATACAAGATTAATAAACAAATAAAATTTTAAATATTAATAGTGGTTATTGAAAGGGACAGTGTAGCACACACAAAATTATACAGGTTGAATAAATTGAATTTAATATTAAACAAAGGTTAATATCTTTATAGTAACAAATGTTTAATATTAAACAAACCTTAATCCTAATTTTATTTAAGGACATTAAAACATTTTAAAGACACTCAAGGTTGTTTGTATTGAAAAAACTTTTAAAAGCTTGTTGACACGTAATTGAATTTATTACCTTGTTAACAATTAATTGTATAAGAAAGAGTTATCTGCTCATTTGCTAATTAAATGACAAGTTCAAAGACTACTCATAACAGCTTGTTGATACATAATTGAATTTATTCCCTTATTAGGATTAATTGTTAAAGAAAGAGTGCTTTCTTCATGTGCTAATGAAATGACAAGTTAAAAGACAGAATTCCATTTACAATAATTCTTTTGTTCTTTGAAAGATTACATAACCTCAGGACTATTCTTTTATGTAAAGCCATTCTTTTGTTCTTTGAAAGATTGCATAACCTCAGGAGTATTCTTTTATGTAAAGCCAAGTCTTGAGTATTTTTTTTAATACTAGCTGTCAGGATAGGTTAAGTCCAGAGTTAGACCCAAATGCTAAAATGAAGTTAGAATAACACTCTAGCACTGTGAGTATATTCCCGGACCTGACCCTGCAACAGCTGCAATAGTATACTCACAGAAATAAACTGGAAGATGATACGGCAGGGTCAGGGGAAGAACTTCGGGTAGATAAGGGTTAACCAAAAGAGTAATCCATCAAGCAATAACCGGCAACATGGAATCAGGCAGGCAGGGGTTAACCAGAAGGGTTTGTCAAACAAGCAAAGTTCCAGCAGCGTGTAATCAAGCAGTTTGGGGTTAAACAGTAGAATGGTCAAACAAGCAAAGTCCAGCAACGTGTAATCAGGCAGTTTGGGGTTAAAAAGTAGAATGGTCAAGCAAGCAAAGTCCAGCAACGTGTAATCAGGCAGTTTGGGGTTAAACAGTAGAATGGTCAAACAAGCAAAGTCCAGCAACGTGTAATCAGGCAGTTTGGGGTTAAACAGTAGGATGGTCTAGCAAGCAAAGTCCCAGCAGCGTGTAATCAGGTAGCTTAGGGTTAAACAGTAGAATAGTCAAACAATCCAAATTCCAGCAGCGTGTAATCAGGCAGTTTGGGGTTAACAGTAGAAATGTTCAAAACAAGCAATAGTCCAGATAACAGGAAACAGGCAGGAAGGAATAAGGAATCAAATAAGCTAGCAATTCTGATTCAAAATAAGTAATCCAAAAGTTACTTACAAGCAGGAACAGAACAAACAGGCCCCGAGGTGAGGAGACGCCGGAATAAGAAGGCCCTCTGACGTCAGCAGAAGGGGCCGAGGAGAACAAGGTTGCTAAGCAACCAAGGAAGCGCTACCGCGCTGTGCAGAAGGAAGCGATCAGCAGCTGAGCGATTGCGACAGTGCCCTCTCCTCAAGGACCCCTCCGGGGAACACGAACAGGTTTAGAGGGATTCTGAGTGTGGAACTGTTTGATCAAAGCGGAAGCACGAACATTAGAAGCAGGTTCCCAAGAACGTTCAGCGATGGGATATCCCTTCCAGTGGACCAAATAATATAGACGGGTACCCCGTAATCTGGAATCAAGAATATGAATGATCTCAAATTCTGAAGTACAATCCACAAGGAACGGAGAGGGAACTTTTGGTGGAAAACCGGTTAGAGACTGCCGGTTTAAGAAGAGATACGTGAAAGACAGGGTGAATCTTCAAGTTGTCTGGTAAAGCTACCCTGTAGGCAGTAGAACAAACCTTGGAAACAATCCTGAATGGCCCAATGTATTTGGGACCCAATTTAGCACAAGGTTGTTTGAGTCGAATGAATTCGGTGGAAATCCAAACCTTGTCTCCAGTCCGAAAAGAGGGTGCCTTCCGGCGTCTGCGATCAGCAAATCTTTTATACTTTTGAGAAGAGAGAAGAAGAATTTCCCGAACCTTCTTCCAGTGTTTACAAAGATTTCTCACTGTACGATCTGCTCCAGGAACTCCAGAACCTCCCGAAGACATAGGAAATGTTCTAGGCGCAAATCCATAGGCTGCCTTAAAAGGGGAAGTCTGTAAAGAAGAATTGAAACGGGAATTGTAAGCAAGTTCAGCTAAAGGAAGAAGTTGAGACCAATTGGAGTGCTGATGATTAACATAGTGCCTGAGATAGGATTCAAGAGATTGATTTACCCGCTCAGTTTGACCGTTGGACTGAGGATGATGAGCAGTAGAAAGACATATGGTAACTCCAAACTGTTTGCACAGAGATTTCCAAAATCTTGAGACAAATTGAACTCCACGATCAGAAACAATGTCCAAAGGAAAACCATGTAATCTGGTGATATGAAGAATAAACAATTCAGCAAGTTTCTGGGCCGATGGTAATACAGGTAATGGAACAAAATGAGCTGCTTTGGAAAACCTGTCTACCACAACCCATATGGTCTTGTTTCCGGCAGAATTGGGAAGATCTGTAATAAAGTCCATGGAAACATGAGACCAGGGATAATACGGAACAGGTAGAGGTTGTAACAGTCCAAGAGGTAAAGATGAAGACTGTTTATTAGAGGTACAAGAATGACAAGCTGCAACATAATCCTTGACATCTTTGCCCATGGAAGGCCACCAGACATGTTGTTTGAGTCTCCACAAAGCATTACGCACTCCTGGATGTCCAGATAGAACATTATCGTGAGCCCAACGAAGAAGTTTTAGACAGAATTCAGTAGGTACAAATAAGATTCCAGGAGGTATGTTAAAGGATGAAGGAACGGAAGCTTGAACAGACTGTAATGCTTGGAAAGGAAATGTAGACAACTGAGCTAGAACTTTCGCAGGGCGGAGAATGGGTTCAGAATCCAAAAATGTAGAATCAGAAGCTAGAAATTGTCTAGATAAAGCGTCTGCTTTCGTATTCTTAGAACCAGGAATATAAGAGAGGACAATATTAAATCTGGAGAAGAACAAAGCCCATCGGGCTTGACGTGAGTTGAGGCGTTTGGCAGTATGAAGATACAGAAGATTTTTATGATCCGTGAGAATAAGAAATGGTTGAACCATGCCTTCAAGCAGATGTCTCCATTCTTCCAAAGCCATTTTAATAGCTAACAATTCCTTGTTACCGACATCATAATTCAGTTCAGAAGTATTGAACTTCTTGGAGAAAAATCCCACAGGAAGGATCTTGCTAGAAACAGGATTTCGCTGAGATAGTACTGCCCCAGCAGCAATCAGAGAAGCATCCACTTCAAGGATGAATTGGAGACTTGGAACAGGATGGCAAAGAATGGTAGCAGAAGTAAATGCAGACTTCAGAGATTCAAATGCCTGTAAGGCTTTATCAGACCAATGTTTGCAATCCTGACCCTTCTTAGTAAGAGCAGTAAGGGGTGCCGAGATGTTAGCAAAGTCTTTTATGAACTTACGATAGAAATTGGCAAACCCTAGGAACCTTTGAAGAGACTTTAGGGAAGTAGGTCTAGGCCAGTCTATAATTGCCGACAGTTTGTCAGAATCCATCTTGAATCCAGACGGGGAAATAATGTAACCCAGGAAATGAATAGATTCTTGATGAAAAGAGCACTTTTCAAGCTTGGCAAAGAGAGAATTTTCACGTAATCTCTGGAGTACTAAGGTAACATGATGAACGTGGTCCTGTAAATTCCGGGAATAAATCAAAATATCATCAAGATAGATAATAACGAATTGATTAAGATAGTCTCTGAATATTTCATTAACAAAATGTTGAAAGACTGCAGGGGCATTGCATAACCCAAAAGGCATAACTAAATATTCATAATGCCCAAACCTAGTATTGAAGGCAGTTTTCCACTCGTCCCCTTTACGAATTCTGACCAAATTATATGCCCCACGAAGGTCCAATTTGGTAAAGATGGAAGCACCCTGGAGACGGTCAAATAATTTGGGAATGAGAGGAAGTGGATAACAATTCTTGATTGTAATTTGATTTAGAGCTCGATAGTCAATGCAAGGACGAAGGCCTCCATCTTTCTTTTCCACAAAGAAAAAACCTGCTCCTACTGGAGAAGAAGAAGGGCGGATAAAACCTTGGGCCAAATTATCCTTGATATACTCCTCAAGTGAAACATTTTCTTGATGAGAAAGTGGATATGTTTTACCCTTAGGTAGAGGAGCTCCTGGTAATAGGTCAATGGGACAATCAAAGGTCCGGTGTGGAGGTAATACTTCAGCATCCTTTTTAGAAAAGACATCACAGAAAGAATGATAATGTCCAGGCAAGGAATCAGGAATGTCCAAAGCTGCCACAACAGTATTAAAAGCTTTGGTAGTACTTTGAAGACACTGTTTGAAACAAGAAGATCCCCAAGCAACAAGCTCTCCTTTAGACCATGAAAAAACTGGATCATGTAATTGAAGCCACGGGAGTCCCAAAATGAGAGGAAACTGTGGGGAAGAGATTATGTCAAAACAAATGGTTTCGGAATGAAGTACTCCTACAGACATGAGAAGTGGTATAGTAGAATATTGAATGAAACCAGAACCTAAGGGTTGACCACTGACAGTAGTGACCTTGATTACTTGACTCTTGGAAAGCAAAGGAATATGAAAAGCATTAACAAAGTCCGAATCCATAAACATTCCGGCAGCTCCGGAATCAATGAGTGCTTGAGCCTGAAATTTGGTGTTGCCAAAACGAAGAGTGACTGGAACAAATAGCTTGGGATTGAGGGTAGAAAAAGATCTTTGGCTTAACTCAGTCCCTCTTTCTGGAGTTAAGCCCTGGCTTTTACTGGACGAGTTGGACAATCTTTTAACATATGCCCCTTAATACCACAGTAAAGACATAGTCCCAGATTACGCCTTCTGAGACGTTCAGCTTCGGATAATTTAATTGCACCAACCTCCATGGGTTCACTTGACTCAGAGATAGAAGTATTAGGAGTAGGAAGGTTTGGTGAACGAGGCATAGGACGGAAAGAAGATCTGATAAAGGATCTTCTGTTACGGTCACGTTCATGGAGACGCTCAGAGTAACGAGCATCTAGCTTGATACATAAGTTGATAAGTTCTTCTAGAGAATCAGGAAGATCCCTATAAACCAATTCATCTTTCAAACAATCACAAAGACCTTTACGAAACGCTGCACGTAAGGCCCCATGATTCCACATAGTTTCAGCAGCTAAAGTCCGGAATTCTATAGCATATTGTGCTACAGAAAGAGATCCCTGTCTTAGATCTAAAAGATGTACGTCTAAGACAGATTCACAGTTCCAGGGTAGAAAGGAGAGAGAGGGGTAGGTTTTCAGTATATTAAAACATGTACTTTATTGATATATCTTAAAACAAACCGGCACAGCAAACAGTGAAATCCTTCTGCTTACAGCAGAAGGATTTCACTGTTTGCTGTGCCGGTTTGTTTTAAGATATATCAATAAAGTACATGTTTTAATATACTGAAAACCTACCCCTCTCTCTCCTTTCTACCCTGGAACTGTGAATCTGTCTTAGACGTACATCTTTTGCTTTGTTACGGGTTCAGGAGAGCCTGAATAGTTCCGGAGTTCAGAACAGCCTACAACAGTAATATTCACCTGTTGTGTGTGTGACAGAGGCACGAATACCGCTACGGACAAGGAGGGTGAGTGATACGATACTTACCCGGCTTCATGCCATTGTGCATTATCTATTATACCTTACAACAGTCACTTATATTATATGTGTTGTTGATGTGGTTTGGATTACCTCTGCACGAAAGATCCGTCTATTAAGCAGGATTGTTGGATATAATATCTTTGCAGCGAAGTGTATCCCGCGAAAAGTGGGACTCCAACTTAGGAGTGAATAGTTACGCTAGCTGAATTTTGTTTCACTAATTACCTGTTCATAAATATCTGCACACAAAAAATTTGTAAACTTCATTGCCTAGATCTAAAAGTCCTGCTTCAGCAGCCGCTGATCTACCAGGTTTATCAAACACAGAAGAAAATATGGAAACAAAAGTGTCAATATCATGGAGCAAAGGATCATCCTTTTCCAACAGTGGAGAAACCCAAGCCAAGGCTTTACCCTTCATAAGAAAAATTAAAAAGGTGATCTTGGAGGAAGAGGAAACAAACATTTGAGGATTATTTCTGAAGTGAAGGCGGCACTGATTTAGAAATCCTCTACAGTCTTCAGGATTGCCGTCATATTTATCCGGTAGTGGAATTCTGGGAATAAACTGTTTTGCAGGTTGTGGCGGATTAAATGCAGGGTTAGAACTGGCCGCAGGAACAACAGGTGTTGCAGAAACTTGAGAAGGAGAGAGATTATGCAAAAGAGCAGTAATTTGATCCAATTTAGAATCCAGGGATTGCAGGTGTGCAGAGTGGGTTCCAAGAAGCTGTCCCTGTAGAGCCACAGCTCTGGATAACTCACCAGGGTATATTTTATGGCCTGTTTGTAATGTCAGGATAGGTTAAGTCCAGAGTTAGACCCAAATGCTAAAATGAAGTTAGAATAACACTCTAGCACTGTGAGTATATTCCCGGACCTGACCCTGCGACAGCTGCAATAGTATACTCACAGAAATAAACTGGAAGATGATACGGCAGGGTCAGGGGAAGAACTTCGGGTAGATAAGGGTTAACCAAAAGAGTAATCCATCAAGCAATAACCGGCAACATGGAATCAGGCAGGCAGGGGTTAACCAGAAGGGTTTGTCAAACAAGCAAAGTTCCAGCAGCGTGTAATCAAGCAGTTTGGGGTTAAACAGTAGAATGGTCAAACAAGCAAAGTCCAGCAACGTGTAATCAGGTGGTTTAGGGTTAAACAGTAGAATGGTCTAGCAAGCAAAGTTCCGGCAGCGTGTAATCAGGCAGTTTGGGGTTAAACAGTAGAATGGTCAAGCAAGCAAAGTCCAGCAACGTGTAATCAGGCAGTTTGGGGTTAAACAGTAGAATGGTCAAACAAGCAAAGTCCAGCAACATGTAATCAGGCAGTTTGGGGTTAAACAGTAGGATGGTCTAGCAAGCAAAGTCCCAGCAGCGTGTAATCAGGTAGCTTAGGGTTAAACAGTAGAATAGTCAAACAATCCAAATTCCAGCAGCGTGTAATCAGGCAGTTTGGGGTTAACAGTAGAAATGTTCAAAACAAGCAATAGTCCAGATAACAGGAAACAGGCAGGAAGGAATAAGGAATCAAATAAGCCAGCAATTCTGATTCAAAATAAGTAATCCAAAAGTTACTTACAAGCAGGAACAGAACAAACAGGCCCCGAGGTGAGGAGACGCCGGAATAAGAAGGCCCTCTGACGTCAGCAGAAGGGGCCGAGGAGAACAAGGTTGCTAAGCAACCAAGGAAGCGCTACCGCGCTGTGCAGAAGGAAGCGATCAGCAGCTGAGCGATCGCGACACTAGCATTTAAACACTGATTAATCCACTGTAACACCAATATCATGTTAAAGGGACAGTTCACCCAAAAACTTTCTCCCCTTTAAATTATTCCCAATGATCCTTTTTACCTGCTAGATTGTATTAAATTGGTTGCAAGTAGCGCCTTTACTCATATTTCAGCATTTGAAATAGCTGATTTAGCTTGTGGTTTCCCAACCTATACTGAAAGTTTTGATACTGGCGTATATGCTATTGACAAGCCTAAGTAAACACAGCCATTAGAAGAGATTACATTATCAGTGGGATGCAGGATAGTTAAGTAATAAAATGATAATTGTCCAGTGTTCTCTCTATGTATTGAGCTTTGGTGTTCCAGACAAATATAAGATAAGGAAGCAAGTCTGTGTACATGAAAGTGATAACGTAATGAGATCTGATATTACCTGAAGCTCAACCCATTGTAATAGGCTGTGGTTTCAAAGCACAAAACCAGCTACTTCAGATACACAAATAAACCCGAAAATGCAATTTCTCAAATATTTTATACTCTGCAGTTGGTATAACAAGTTATTTAAAAAACATTTATGGAAAAACTATTTTACAGTGTACTGTCCCTTTAAGTCTAGACTATTTATTTAATACTAGCATTGTAGACAAACACTCATTAATCCACTATAAAACCAATATCATGATAAGATTGTTATCTATATGTACAACCCCAAAAAAATAGTGGGTGTGTATATGCATGTATAAGTGTATGCTATGTAGTCTGTGTATCTACATGTATAATTTTAAGATAATAATTGTGAGTATCTGCATGTATAACTGAGTATCTTCATTTATTGAGAACATATGCATGTATTGTGTGTGTGTGTATATGCATGAATTAAGTCTACACTACTGTGAGTGTGTATCTGCATGTGTAAGTGTATGATATGTAGTGTGTGTGTATCTGCATGTATAAGTGTATATGTAGTGTGT
Source organism: Bombina bombina (assembly GCF_027579735.1). Lineage (NCBI taxonomy): Eukaryota > Metazoa > Chordata > Amphibia > Anura > Bombinatoridae > Bombina > Bombina bombina. The sequence continues at coordinate 374,164,298 of NC_069504.1, read as the reverse complement.
GTGTATATGCGTGTGTAATGTATACTGTAGCATTTGTGTTTCTGCATTTGTAGGTTTATACTATGAAGTCTGTATGTATATGCATTTTAATAGAATTTTAACTAATATATTATTAAAAGCTAAATTAGGGTACAAATCTCTAGCACTGTATCTGCAAACGTTAATTTAATACAGAGCTCACATAGCAATACTATTGTTTGGAGCTTCTTTTGATTTGATGAATAGGGACATTAAACCACAAAATATTATTTCATGAGTCAGAAAGAAAAGAAAATTTTAAAATACATTCAAATATACTTCTATTAGAAGCATCTATGTTCAAGCAGCTAGTAAGCATTTCTAGATATGCTTTACAGCAAAGGATATCAAGAGAATGAAGTAAATTAGATAACAATAGTTATTTTTAAAGCTATAAAAAAATCTAGCAGTAATAGGCCTATATTTTACATAATCAAAATTGTCGCCAATAAAAATTGATTTGTCAAAATATCTTTAAATAATAAATATTTTGATAAACCGACTCTACTGGATAATTACAATATGATCATCATTCAATTTAAATACTACTAATTAATTAGAGTTATGTTTTACCTCTTAGGTCACTATCACAATCATCTGTGATCCCGACGATTACATAACATGTTATTTAGAAAGCTATACAAAAATCTAGCAGTAATAGGCCTATATTTTACATAATCAAATTTGTCGCCAATAAAAATTGATTTGCCAAAATATCTTTAAATAATAAATATTTTGATAAACCGACTCTACTGGATCATTACAATATGATCATCATTCAATTTAAATACTAATAAGTAATTAGATTTATGTTTAACCTCTTAGGTTGCTATCACAATCATCTATGATCCCGACGATTACTTCTGGTCCTAGACGCTGCACCAGTCTCTGCTCTTAATCGGTCAGATCAGCGACATAAGCTGTTCCACCTCCGGTAGCACGAGTAGAATTTTTTTCTTTTGCCAATTTGGCTTTGGCAAATCTTTTTATGTCGTTGTACCTTTTTTTGATTTGGTCAACGTCCTTTTTCCCAGGTCCCTGAGCAATAACAGCATCGCTTATCAGAGTCCAAATACTTTTTTTTTGGATACTCGAAGTTTGCTTCGCACGACAACCAAATAAATTTTCATACGAGTCTAGAACCATATCGACAAGAACCAGATTCTGCTGATGTGAAAAGTGTGGATTCTTCGATTTGGACTGTGAATCCAATCGAGAAGTAGCCATACTTTATTTATCAATAACAATAAAAGTCAGTAAAGCTTCAAGTTCGGGAACTATGCAGTCTGACAAAATTGATAAATTCTACTTTTTATAGTGCAATATGTTCCTGCGACAAATCTGACGTTTCTGACACCTTACAGTCACGTGGGACAAACATGACTGACAAGTTGTAAGCAAATAATAGTACATTCGCAACTAGCGAGGTGTCATATGTATGAATGATTCGCCAGTGCTCAATGCGGATTAGACACAAGATTTTTTTGGATGTTTTTTAGTACATATGGCGGGCAACATCTCGCTAGCCGCGAGTTCAAGCGAGTCGAGCAGACACAATGTCTGCGAGAAAATTGACGCTTTAGTACATGGAGCCCCAACTCTACATCCAGGGAATTTGAGTGCTACGTATGTGTACATTTTCTGAAGACTCTGATCTTCTTTTGTTCTCTTTTTCTGAAACAGTAACTTTTCTGAAATCAGCGTTTGAAGGCGGTCTTACCAAGAGGTGTTTTACTATACTTCACTGTGAGGGGGGGGCGATGCTTCTCTGAAACTGAAATTGACGGAATTTTAAAAGCAGCATAGTCACCTGCATTAAAGGTGATATGTAAATTATACCTTTAAACAGGGTCAAGTCCTACAAAAAAAAAAGTGTGGGAACTCACCAAGTTTTCCACCCCCTCTAACAATTAATATTGTGTATGTATATATATATATATATATATATATATATATATATATATATACATACATACATACACATACATAGATACACACACATTATTTATATGTATATACTCTATACACTTTATTGAAAGCAAATTAAATCCAATGAAGGGTTTAATGGTTGCCTTTGGGCCTGAGAATCCTCCTCTGTCACAGAGTCTCACCCACTTAAAGGGACAGTCAACACTAAAATTGTTATTGTTTAAAAAGTTAGATAGCGCCTTTACTACCCATTCCCCAGCTTTGCACAACCAACATTGTTATATTAATATACTTTATAACATTTAAACCTCTAAATTCCTGTTTCTTTTTAAGCCACTATAAACAGCCTCTTAATCACAAGCTTTTTTATTTGCTTTTCACAACAGGAGACTGCTAGCTCATGCAAGTCAATAAATAATAAAAACGTCATGTGATCAGTGGGCTGTCGTCAAAAGAGATAGATAAAAGGTAATCACAGAGGTTAAAAGTATATTAATATAACCATGTTGGCTGTGCAAAACTGGGGAATGGGTAATAGAGGGATTATCTATCTTTTTAAACAATTTTTTTTTTAGTTAACTGTCCCTTTAAGGTGCAATAGTCCTATTTCTGCTGAGGGGAACTAAATAACCCCAGAGCAAGCCACACAGAAATGTAAGCACCATGTGTTAAAAACAGTGTGGGGTGATCACACAGCAGGACCACTGACAGACTTATATTTAGTGTATTGTAAGAAGTGTTACTGCCCATTACTAGAGGCTCTCACTATCCCTTAACCAGACTGTACCTAGCTCCTCCCACCAGCAGCAGCAGTGTTTACTGAAGCATTTATGTTCTCTGTCCAGAGGGAACTTAGTTCCTCCTGCAAATATAGTGCAGGAACTCCGTTCCCATGCGTTCCCGCTCAACTTGACCCCTGCATTTAGACAGCATTAAAAGACAATACAAATTACATGTGTGAAGCGGAAACTGAACCTGTTTTCTTACAATATAATAGTTAAAATAGTACATGATTAGTAAATCTATAGCAGCTGGGGGTTGTAGATATATTGTACATATGTATACTGTATTATGTATATGTATCATATTGTTAAATACTATAATATATATTTAAAGTAATTTAAACACGTTTTTAATTTTTTAGGTGTTCTTTTCTTTTTAGGAAGAGGATTTTGTGTGGGGATATGGATATCCCCTACAAGACAGTAGCTGTGGCTCTTTCATTTTGCCAAAGTCATTTTCAGCTTTGCACTATGGAAAAACAAAAATTATGCTTACCTGAAAAATGTCTTTCTTTCTGGACATGGAGAGTCCACGACGTCATTCGAATTACTAGTTTGATATATTTAACTCCTGGCCAGCAGGGCGAGGCAAAGAGCACCCCAGCAAAGCTGTTGAGTGTAACTGCCTTAACCATAACCCCCAGTCATTCAGTCGAAGGAAATAAAAAAAGGAAGAAACACAAGGGTGAAAAAGGTGCCTGAGGTTTACTCAAAAAAACTGCAAAATTATAATCAAAAAAGAGGGCGGGTTGTGGACTCTCCATGTCCGGAAATAAATAAATTTATAAATAAATTTTGTTTTCTTTCCTATGACATGGAGAGTCCACAACGTCATTCCAATTACTAGTGGGAACGAATACCCAAGCTAGAGGACACAGAATGAACAGGGAGGGAGAAAAAAGGAAGGAGGGCCTAAACCGAAGGCACCACCGCTTGTAGAAAATTTCTCCCAAAAGAAGCCTCAGCTGAGGCAAAAGTATCAAATTTGTAGAATTTGTAAAAGGTATGCAAAGAGGACCATGTTGCCGCCTTGCAAATTTGTTCCACAGAAGATTCATTTTTGAAAGCCCAAGAGGAGGAGACAGCCCTAGTGGAATGAGCCGTAACTCTCTCAGGAGGCTGCTGACCAGCAGTCCCATACGCCAAATGAATCAAACCTCTCAACCAGAGAGACAGAGTAGTAAAAGTGGCCTTCTGAGCCTTACGCTTTCCAGAAAAATAACAAACAGGGCAGAAGATTGCCTAAAATCCTTAGTAGCTTCTCAGTAAATTTTAGAGCCCGCACAATATCCAAATTATGTAAAAGACGTTCCTTTTGAGAAGAAGGATTAGGATAAAAAGAAGGAACAACAATTTCCTGATTCATTTTTTTATCCGAAACCACCTTAGGTAGAAACCCCAATTTGTTACGAAGTACTGCCTTATCATCATGAAAAATAAGGTAAGGGGAATCGCACTGTAAAGCTGAAAGCTCAGACACCCTGCGTGTGGAAGAAATGGCAACAAGAAACAAAACTTTCCACAATAACAGTTTTATATCAACAACATGCTCTGAGGCCTATTTATCAAGCCGTCAACCACAAATACGCTGGAATTCCGGCAGCGTAATTTTGGAGAGCCTGATTCCCCTTATTTATCAAAACCTACAGACTGGCAAAGTTGAAATCTGTGACGTAACATACGATCCGCCGGTCTCAGTTCGACACAGATCGATGCTTACGTCATTGCAGATGTTCCGAATGCAAATTCGGCACTATCTGACTACTTTTGCTAGTCATCAAACTTCTAACAGGTACGCTTGCCGCTATTCCGGCCCAGCGTACCTGGGAGTCTGAAAGCAGCGAAAGCTTATCTTCACTGCTGCCCAATATCCCATTGATTCCTATGGGAGAATAAAAGTTAAGTTTACACCTAACACCCTAACATGTACCCCAAGTCTGAACACCCTAATCTGCCGCCCTGACACTGCCGCCACCTACATAATGTTATTAACCCCTAATCTGCCGCCCTGACACCGCGGCCACCTACATTATACTTATTAACCCCTATTCCGCCACTCCCGGACCTACCGCCGCCACCTAAATAATGTTATTAACTCCTATCCTGCTGCTCCCAGAGTCCACCACAACTAAATAAATGTATTAACCACTAAACCCCTGGCCTCCCACATCACTACCACTTACTAAACCTATTAACCCCTAAACCTAACAACCCACTAACTTTATATTAAATATTAACTCATCAATATCTTATAATAAATTTAAACTTACCTTTAGATTTAAATTAAACTATATTAAACTAATAATTAATCTACCCTATTAGACTAAAATTACATTAAACTATATTAAACTATTAATTAATCTACCCTAACTGTTATACTAAAATTAAATTAAATATATTATATAGTTAAAAACCTAAACCTACTCAAATAATTTAAATCTACTGCTAAAAATTACAAAGTTACAAAAACTAACAACTAAGTTACACAAAATAACAAACAATAAGTTACAAAAAAATAAATAAGCACTAAGTTACACAAAATAAAAAATAAATTATCAAATATTTAAACTAATTACACCTAATCTAAGAGCCCTATGAAAATAAAAATGCCCACCCAAAATTAAAAAAAAAACTAGCCTACAATAAACTACCAATGGCCCTTAAAAGGGCCTTTTGAGGGGCATTGCCCCAAAGAAATCAGCTCTTTTACCTGTAAATAAAAAATACAAACACCCCCCCAACAGTAAAACCCACCACCCACACAACCAACCCCCCCAAATAAAAACCTATTCTAAAAAACCTAAGCTCCCCATTGCCCTGAAAAGGGCATTTGGATGGGCATTGGCCTTAAAAGGGCATTTAGCTCTTTTTCAAAAGCCCAAACCCTAATCTAAAATTAAAACCCACCCAATAAACCCTTAAAAAAGCCTAACACTAACCCCCGAAGATCCACTTACAGTTTCTGATGAGCCGACATCCATCCTTAACAAAGCGGCAGAGGTCCTCATCGAAGCCGGCAGAAGTCTTCATCCAAGCGGGCCGATGTCTTCATCCAACCGTGCAGAAGTCTTCATCCAGACGGCATCTTCTATCTTCATCCATCTGGCGCGGAGCGGCTCCATCTTCAAGACATCCGACGCGGAACAACCTTTTTTTTCAATGTCTTCTTCAACAACGAATGTTACTTTAAATGACGTCATCCAAGATGACGTCCCTTAGATTCAGATTGGCTGATAGAATCAGCCAATCGGAATTAAGGTTGAAAAAATCCTATTGGCTGTTGTAATCAGCCAATAGAATTGAGCTTTCATCCTATTGGCTGATCCAATCAATTACTAGTGGGAACCAATACCCAAGCTAGAGGACACGGAATGAACAGGGAGGGAGAAAAAAGGAAGGAGGGCCTAAACCAGAGGCACCACCGCTTGTAGAACCTTTTTCCCAAAAGAAGCCTCAGCCGAGGCAAAAGTATCAAATTTGTAGAATTTGTAAAAGGTATGCAAAGAGGACCATGTTGCCGCCTTGCAAATTTGTTCCACAGAAGATTCATTTTTGAAAGCCCAAGAGGTGGAGACAGCCCTAGTGGAATGAGCCGTAACTCTCTCAGGAGGCTGCTGACCAGCAGTCCCATACGCCAAACGAATCAAACCTCTCAACCAGAGAGACAGAGTAGTAGAAGTGGCCTTCTGAGCCTTACTCTTTCCAGAACAAGAACAAACAGGGCAGAAGATTGCCTAAAATCCTTAGTAGCTTGTAAGTAAAATTTAGAGCCCGCACAATATCCAAATTATGTAAAAGACGTTCCTTTTGAGAAGAAGGATTAGGATAAAAAGAAGGAACAACAATTTCCTGATTAATTTTTCGATCCGAAACCACCTTAAGTAGAAACCCCAATTTGGTACGAAGGACTGCCTTATCATCATGAAAAATAAGGTAAGGGGAATCGGACTGTAAAGCTGAAAGCTCAGACACCCTGCGTGTGGAAGAAATGGCAACAAGAAACAAAACTTTCCACAATAGCAGTTTTTTTTTGTTTAAATGATTTTTATTGAAAATTGGTACAATGAAAAAGAACAAGTGATAAAGTTTCAGTTATTTAGCGTTAGCATAAGAGCAGTTCACTATAGAGATAGTCATCATAAATCAGTAATCCAATTTCCATAAGTATTTTCAAGATTAATTAAAAGTGAAATGACCACAATAGCAGTTTTATATCAACAACATGCTCTGAGGCCTATTTATCAAGCCGTCAACCGTAAATACGTTGTAATTCCGCAGCGTCATTTTGGAGAGCCTGATTCCCCGCATTTATCAAAACCTACAGACTGGCAAAAGTTGAAATCTGTGACGTAACATACGATCCGCCGGTCTCAGTCCGACACAGATCGATGCTTATGTCATTGCAGATGTTCCGAATGCAAATTCGGCACTATATGACTACTTTTGCTAGTTATCAAACTTCTAACAGGTACGCTTGCAACTTATCTGGCCCAGCGTACCTGGGAGTCTGAAAGCAGCGAAAGCTTATCTTCACTGCTGCCCAATATCCCATTGATTCCTATAGGAGAATAAAAGTTAAGTTTACACCTAACACCCTAACATGTACCCCAAGTCTGAACACCCCTAATCTGCCGCCCTGACACCACCGCCACCTACATAATGTTATTAACCCCTAATCTGCCACCCCGACACCGCGGCCACCTAAATTATACTTATTAACCCCTATTCTGCCACTCCCGGACCCCGCCACCACCTAAATAATGTAATTAACCCCTATCCGGCCGCTCCCAGAGCCCACCACAACTAAATAAATGTATTAACCCCTAAACCCCTGGCCTCCCACATCACTACCACTTACTAAACCTATTAATTTAATCCCTAAACCTAACAACCCACTAACTTTATATTAAATATTAACTCATCAATATCTTATAATAAATTTAAACTTACCTTTAGATTTAAATTAAATTACATTAAACTACATTAAACTATTAATTAATCTACCCTAACTGTTATACTAAAATTACATTAAACTACAAATTAAATTAAATATATTATATAGTTAAAAACCTAAACCTACTCAAATAATTTAAATCTACTATTAAAAATTACAAAGTTACAAAAAACTAACAACTAAGTTACACAAAATAACAAACAATAAGTTACAACAAAATAAATAAACACTAAGTTACACAAAATAAAAAATAAATTATCAAATATTTTAACTAATTACACCTAATCTACGAGCCCTATGAAAATAAAAATGCCCACCCAAAATAAAAAAAAAACCTAGCTTACAATAAACTACCAATGGCCCCAAAGAAATCAGCTGTTTTACCTGTAAATAAAAAATACAAACACCCCCCCCAACAGTAAAACCCACCACCCACACAACCAACCCCCCAAATAAAAACCTAATCTAAAAAACCTAAGCTCCCCATTGCCCTGAAAAGGGTATTTGGATGGGCATTGCCCTTAAAAGGACATTTAGCTCTTTTTCAAAAGCCCAAATCCTAATCTAAAATTAAAACCCACCCAATAAACCCTTAAAAAAGCCTAACACTAACCCCCGAAGATCCACTTACAGTTCCTGATGAGCCAACATCCATCCTTAACAAAGCGGCAGAAGTGCTCATCGAAGCCGGCAGAAGTCTTCATCCAAGCGGGCCGACATCTTCATCCAACCGTGCAGAAGTCTTCATCCAGACGGCATCTTCTATCTTCATCCATCTGGCGCGGAGCGGCTCCATCTTCAAGACATCCGATGCGGAGCATCCTCTTTGTTCGATGTCTTCTTCAACAACGAATGTTGCTTTAAATGACGTCATCAAAGATGGCGTCCCTTAGATTCCGATTGGCTGATAGAATTCTATCAGCCAATTGGAATTAAGGTTGAAAAAATCCTATTGGCTGTTGCAATCAGCCAATAGGATTGAGCTTTCATCCTATTGGCTGATCCAATAGGATTGAGCTCACATTCTATTGGCTATTTCAATCAGCCAGTCTCAGAAAGCAAATGTCCCAAAACAGATGTTCCTGTGACACCTACCACGAGAGACAGTCTCTTGTTGGAGGGTCCAGATTTATCCTCTGAGATAAATTCAAATGATCTTCGTTCCATTGATGGAGCATACAAAGCTGCAGCGGCCAAAGATGAAACCGTGCAAAAGGAATGATGTCCATGGATGCCACCATCAGACCAATTACCTCCATGCATTAGGCCACAGATGGATGAGAGGCAGCCTGGAGAGAAAGGCAGGAAGGACCTCTATCAGAAAAATCCTCATGGACAGGGAATTTATTATAGTCCCTAGGAATCACACCTTGGTAGATGGAACAAGAACTTTTTTCCAAATTCATCTTCCACCCATGGGAATGTAGAAAAGACAACAGCATCTCTGTATGAGATTGGGCTAGTTGAAAAGATGACGCCTGAACCAAGATGTCATCTAGATAAGGCGCCACAGCAATTCCCTGGGATATGATCACAGCCAAAAGTGCCCCCAGAACCTTTGTGAATATTCTGGGAGCTGTGGCCAGACCGAATCGAAGAGCAACAAATTGGAAGTGCTTGTCCAGAAATGCAAACCTCAGATACTGATGTTGTTCCCTGTAAATGGGAACATGAAGGTATGCGTCCTTCTGGTCTATGGTCGTCATAAACTGACCTTCCTGTACCAAAGGAAGAATGGAACAAATAGTTTCCATCTTGAAGGATGGAACCCTGAGGAATTTGTTGAGGCACTTGAGGTCTAGAATTGGTCCCTTTTTGGGAACCACAAATAGATTTGAATAGAATCCTGTTCTGCTAGAGGGACAAGAACAATTACTCCCAGAGAGTGAAGGTCTTTTACACTGTTTAAGAAGGCCTCCTTCTTTATTTAGTTTTAGGATTGTCTTGACAGGAGAAATCTGCCCCTTGGAGGGAAAGACTTGAATCCCATTCTGTAAGCCTGGGATACTATGTCCACTGCCCAAGGGTCTGGTACATCACGTATCCAGGCTTGGTGAAAAAGAGAAAGCCTGCCCTCCACCTACCTGATCCATACTGGAATCGGGGGGCAGAACCTTCATGCTGATTTACAGTCAGCAGAAGGCTTCTTGTTTTGTTTTCCATTATTCCAGGGCTGGTTGGGTTTCCAGGAAGATCTGGGTTGATGTGGTTTAGAAGAGGAAGAGGAGGACTCTTGTCCCTTAAAGTTACGAAAGGAACGAAAATTAGAAGCCTGACAACCTCTACATCTATTTTTCTTGTCCTGAGGTAGGAAAGATCCCTTTCCACCTATAATCTCTGAAATGATCTCTGCCAGACCAGGTCCAATCAGAGTCTTTCCCTTGTAGGGTAAAGCCAAAAGCTTGGCCTTAGAGGAGACTTCAGCCGACCAAGATTTCAAACACAGAGCCCTGCAAGCTAGAACCGTGAAGCTAGACATCTTAGCTCCCAGATGAATTATCTGCATACTGGCATCACAGATAAAGGTATTGGCCAATTTGGGAGCCTTGATCCTATCTTGGATCTCCTCTCATCTTCTTTAAATAAGCCTCAAGATTCTTATCCATTGGGTCCTTAAAAGAGCAACTATCCTCTATAGGAATGGTAGTTCTCTTTGCAAGAGTAGAAATAGCTCCTTCTACTTTAGGAACAGTGTGCCATGAGTCACGAATAGAGTCAGCAGCAGGAAACATCTTCTTAAAAACAGGGGAAGGAGAAAAAGGAACCACTGGCTTCTTCCATTCCTGAGCAATAATTTCAGACATCTTCCTTGGGACAGGAAAAACCTCCTCAGAAGATGGGGAATCATAAACTCTATCCAATTTAGAAGACTTTGTGGAGTTGAAAGAAACCGATGGTTCAGAGTCGTCTAAAGTAGCTTGAACCTCCTTCAAAAGTAACTGGAGGTGTTCAAGCTTAAATCTAAAAGTAACTTCTTCTGATTCAGAAGATTTGTCTTCTAAAGTCTCAGAATCTGAGATTTCACCTTCAGAAGCTACTGAAGTATGCTCCTCATCAGACATCTGAGCAAGAGTGGCTAATGCAGTCCTAGAGTCAGAAGCCCTATAATCAGGCAAATGTTTAGATTTTCTGTTACGCTTATCCAATGGGGGGAAAGCTGAAAAAGCCGCTGTTACTGCAGAAGAAACTCGAGTGGCAAAATCCCCAGTTAAATAAACACCCCCAGGGGGCTGAGAGGACAAAAAAGGCACAGAATGAGACACAGTTAAAGCTTGGGACGTTTGAGGAGAAAGCTGAGGCATGTCACGCACAGCATCATCCTGAGAGACATTTGGCTTAGAAGGGAGTAATTTATCTTTAAAATTTAAAGTCATTGATAAGCATGAGGAACAAAAATTGCATTGGCAGGACAATTTGAGCTTCTAAACAAAGTAAACACTTTTCCACATACACTGACTGATCTAAACCAGGCTCCATTACTGCAGTCACAGTTCGCAAATATTTTTTATTTATTATCTAGAGAGTGAAAATAAATAGTAAACCCCTGTTGTTCACAGTTTTCCTAATTTACTCTTAAACAATTAATTGTCAAAAATAAAAAGCACCTCAGATGCCTGAGGCTCCTACCGTACAAGAGAGAATACCCAGTAGTAAATGGAAAGGCTTGTACTCTCACGATCCGCTAAGTTAAAACCAGGGATCGGGCATAAACTCTCGATGTGAGGCACTCCTACGCACCACCAAACTCACTTTCACTCCGTTCTGTAAAAGCGGATGTGCAGGCGTCACATAAGCGAAGGAGAAAGAACACTGCGGCACATAAAAAGATCTGCACAACAGATAAAACAACATAGTAACGACCGTTAAAGTTGAACTGCCAGCACATCACAAATAAACTGAGCCAAAAATAGAGAACCACTATAATAAAACTTCATAGCGATATCTCTGTACAAGTCCCAATAATTAAAGTTTCCCAGCAATAAAATTAACTCCTCAGCCAAGTGAAGTCTCTCTAGCTGTGTAAATGTCTCAAATATAAACAATATAAAGTTTAAAATGTCCCCCAATATGTATCCTTAACTATAAAAGGATAACTAGTGCCAGAAAAAAAAGGATCCATAAGAGGATTAACCTCCTAAGTGCTCCTCTCCTTCAGTACCATGAAGGCAGAATCACTTACCTTAGATTCTGCAGTACAGATGCTGCTCCTTAGGTGTGGCATGTACTGTACTCCCTGTCATTGACCTGTAGGAAATTAAATTACAGAGTAACCAACTCTGGCTTTTTTTGCAATGGGGAAGGAAGTGTTAAAATAGAAAGCAAGGACTACCTCGCTGCAAATTTTTCCCCCAAAAATATTTTTAATGAAAGCATACAGAAGAGTGTACATACAATATGTGATTTGCATATTTTAGATCAGATTAGATACAGTCTGGTGTACATGTTTGTCAAAAATACAATATTTGTAACAAAGAAAAGTGGTCAACAAATTTCAACAACAATGTATCACAAAAAGTCTATCAAACAATAAACCAAAAGTAGTTTATATATTCTACATTGTAATTGGATATCTCTTAGGTTAAGGGTACTGCACTGGGTGTATCAAAGGGGGGAGGTCTTGGAATTTTTGATATAGGTAAGTTTCCCATATAATTTTAATTTGTAGATGTAAGTCTCTATGTTTGTTTTTTATATAAGCGAACTCTTCTAAATTTAAAACTGTGTTGCATTGATCTATCCATTGCGCTAAGTTGGGGACTAATATCGATTTTCAATTTCTTGCTATTAATGCTTTTGTACTATTGACTAAAATATTTAGTAATTTAGCTTGGCTGGAGGTAAATTTTTTAGGGGTTAGGTTAAACAGTCAAAAAACTAAGTTATCATTTATCGAGGGGCCAAAGATCTTGGAAGTCTCCTTGGAAATTAATAACCAGAATCATGAAATCTTTGGGCATTGCCACCAAATATGCGCCATCGTCCCTGTATGTGAAAAGCATCTCCAACATTTATCACTACTCTTTTTAAATAATTTCTGGCATCTCACTGGTGTGAGGTACCATCTATGTAGAATCTTAAAATTAATTTCCAGTAATCTGCTGGAAATGAAGGTTCTGGTGATATTGGTAAGCATCCTTTTCAAATCTGCAGGGGGGATAGTAATTCCTAATTCTTGTTCCTATCAATGTAATATGGGGTAAGTCCCTGCGTTTGTGTCTGCAACATATTGTATGAAAGAGATAGGGAGTGTTTTGATGGAACATGTTTACTGCATAGGGATTCCAATTGGGTAAGAGGTCTTATCATGTTTCTCCTATCTGGATGGTTGGATATGTATGAATGACATTGCCGCAATTTGAACCAGTCTTGTAGATAGTGTAAACCTTTTTCTAGCAATTCATCTGTTGTGTACCAGTGTTGTTTATTGCCGAGTTGGAAAGCCATTAGCGATCTATGTAATTTTTTTAACTACGAGTCCTATATTACCCATTTTTGGTAGAAATTCTGGGTTTTCTGTTAAATGAGTCAGTGGTGAGGGTCTACTGGATAAAAGTAGGTATCCTATTAAAAGTATTTCCCATGTTAAATATGTTTCTTGAGTTAATCATGGTAGTGCAAAAGTGTTTGTTTAGTATATTTGGGTCCCCGGCATAGGGCGCCTAGGTGAAATGTACCAACTATATCATGCTCTAACTTAACCCACGCTTTATGATCATAATTGGAGAACCAGTCTAATATTCTTTGTAGGAAGATTGCTTGTCTGTATTTAGTCAAGTTTGGGACTCCCATGCCCCCTTGAAAGCGGGGTAAACATGTTTGTTAATAAAAGCGGGTTTTTTGTTCCAGATTTATTAAAAAAAAATTTTGTAATGTTTTGAGGAATTTAGGTGGGAGTGGGATTGGTAGTGTTTGTAGGAGATATAGAATTTTTGGAAGTATATTCATCTTGAAGGCATTTATTCTTCCTAGCCATTATATGTTGCGGGAACGCCAAGAGGACATTTCTATTATTAATGTTTTTTGTAAATGTTTATAGTTAGTTTTGAATATATCTTTTAAGGCTGGGGGCAGGTAAATTCCTAAATATTTGATTTTTTTAGTTTGCCATTTGAATGGGCATACTCATTTTTTTAATTGCATATCGGAGGGGGGGAAAGATACATTTAATATTTACGAGGAAGTTGGAGACTGCATGGAATTCCTTAAACGTATGTAATAGTATAGGGTTAGATTCAACCGGGTTTGTCAGCAAAAAGGGGATCTTGTCTGCATATAGCATTATTTTATGAGATGAATCTGCAATATTCAATCCTTCAATAGTATGAACTATGAAGGGACCGTATTTGTATGGCTAGGCCTCGACTAGACATACAAAGAGTAGGGGGGATAGCGGGCATACCTGTCGGGTGCCGTTTGTTATGTGAAATGGTTGAGAAAGGGTGTAATTTATTCTGACCTTAGCAAAAGGATTGGTATATAATACAAAATTTTTAGAGATAAAGATATTATCCAGTCCGAATCTTAGAAGAACTGCTTTGAGAAAGTGCCCACAGACGCGGTTGAACGCATTCTCCGTATCCGTTGACACTATAACTAGTGGGATATTTCTGGCGGATGTATAGTCTATTAGTTGAAGAGCTCTAATCGTATTATCCCTAACTTCCCTAGAGGGTATAAAACGAACTTGATCTTTTTCGATAATATCAGGTAATATTTGGTTGAATCTTTCAGCTATAAGTTTGGCATAAATTTTTACGTCCGAAATTTAATAAGGAAATAGGTCTGTAATGTTCAACTTTATCTGGGCTTTTCCAGAGTTTGGGTATAACAGAAATATGGGCTTCAAGTGCTTGGGCTGGGAATGGATTGTCTTCAGTTAAAGAGTTATATAGTGGTAAGAGGTGGGGGACTAGATAGTCTTTTAATTTTTTATAATAATAATTTGTGAATTAATCAGGGCCTGGGGCTTTTCCATTTGGAAGATTTTTTATAACCCTCTCAACTTCTTCCTTGCTAAAGGGTTTGTTTAACCCCTTAACGACTGAGGATGTGCAGGGTACGTCCTCAAAAAAAAGTCAGTTAACGACCAAGGACGTACCCTGCACGTCCTCGGTCTGGAAAGCAGCTGGAAGCGATCCTGCTCGCTTCCAGCTGCTTTCTAGATATTGCAGTGATGCCTCGATATAGAGGCATCCTGCAATAACTTTTTTAGCCATCCGGTGCAGAGAGAGCCACTCTGTGGCCCTCTCTGCACCGGAGATCGGTGGCTATTTTCGTTGGTGGGTGAGAGCAGGTATGGGAATCGGGTGGCGGCCATCAATGGCCCTGGTGATCTGGAGGGGGGCGGGATCGTGGGCGGGGATGGCCTGGGGCGCGCACAGACGCACGCATGTGCAAGGGGAGGCAGGGGCGGGTGCATGCATGGGGAGGGAGCAGGTGGGAACCGCTACACTACAGAAAATATTTTAGTCAAAGGTTGAAATTGTGGGGGATATATGTATAAAAATATACATAAGACAGGGGGTGGGGGTTGGTCTGTGGGGGGGGGAAGCTACACTACCGAAAAAACACAATTAAAAATAAAAAAAACAACATTTTTTATTGCAAACTGGGTATTGGCAGACAGCTGCCAGTACCCAAGATGGCCCCCAATAAGGCTGAGGGGGAGGGTTAGAGAGCTGTTTCGGGGGGGATCAGGGAGGTTGGGGGCTAAGGGGGGATCCTACACAGTAGCATATGTAAATATGCTTAATTTTTTTTTTTTTTTATTTTAAAAAAAACGTTTATTTTAGTACTGGCAGACTTTCTGCCAGTACTTAAGATGGCGGGGAGAATTGTGGAGTGGGGGAGGTAAGGGAGCTGTTTGGGAGGGATCAGGGGGTGGGATGTGTCAGGTGGGAGGCTGATCTCTACACTAAAGCTACAATTAACCCTGCAAGCTCCCTACAAACTACCTAATTAACCTCTTCACTGCTAGCCATAATACAAGTGTGATGCGCAGCAGCATTTAGCGGCCTTCTAATTACCAAAAAGCAACGCCAAAGTCATATATGTCTGCTATCTCTGAACAAAGGGGATCCCAGAGAAGCATTTACAACCATTTGTGCCATAATTGCACAAGCTGTTTGTAAATAATTTCAGTGAGAAACCTAAAATTGTGAAAAATTTAGCGTTTTTTTTTAATTTGATCGCATTTGGCGGTGAAATGGTGGCATAAAATATACCAAAATGGGCCTAGATCAATACTTGGGGTTGTCTACTACACTAAACTAAATCTAAAATTAACCCTAGAAGCCCTGCTGGGCATAATACACGTGTGGTGCGCAGTGGCATTTAGCAGCCTTCTAATTACCAAAAAGTAAAGCCAAGGCCATATATGTCTGCTATTTATGAACAAAGGGGATCCTATAGAAGCATTTACAACCATTTATGCTATAATTGCATAAGTTGTTTGTAAATAATTTCAGTGAGAAACCTAAAGTTTGTGAAAACATTTGTGAAAAAGTGAAAAAAAATTTTTTATTTGATCGCATTTGGCGGTGAAATGGTGGCATGAAATATACCAATAGATACATGTCAATGAATATTCAGGGATTCCTGAAAGATATTAGTGTTCCAATGTAACTAGCGCTAATTTTGAAAAAAAAGTGGTTTGGAAATAGAAAAGTGCTACTTGTATTTATGGCCCTATAACTTGCAAAGAAAGCAAAGAACATGTAAACATTTGGACAAAATTTAAAAACTATTTAGCATGGGTGTTTTTTGGTGGTTGTAGATGTGTAACAGATTTTGGGGGTCAAAGAAAAAGAAAAAGTGTGTTTATTTCCAATTTTTCCTCATATTGTATAATTTTTTATAGTAAATTATAAGATATGATGAAAATAATGGTATCTTTTGAAAGTCCATTTAATGGCGAGAAAAACGGTATATAATATGTGTGGGTACAGTAAATGAGTAAGGGGAAAATTACAGCTAAACATAAACACCGCAAAAATGTAAAAATAGCCTTGGTCCCAAACGGACAGAAAATGGAAAAGTGCTGTGGTCATTAAGGGGTTAAGGAGATGACAGCTCTTTAAAATTTTAGTAAATTGTAACTTTTCTAGATATTTTTCAATTCTATGTAGCCTATTTGCGTCAGGGTTAGACCCTAATTCTATATCAATGGGTGATAAATTATATAGGGATTCGTAATAAATCCTCAATGATTCAGCTATTTGTTCGGTTGTGGATTGCCTAAGGTTATGTTTATTTTTTATTTCTAGAATGTAGGATTTACTAGTTTTATGTTTCAATTTACGTGCATAGATTCTACTGCATTTATTATCTCCATCATAATAAATTTGTTGCAATTTGAGGGCCTGTTTCTTATTCTCATATATCATGAACGTTTTAGCTTGTGTTCTGAGTGCTTCTAGTTCTTCTTTTATGGTACAGTTGGTGGGGTTTAGTTGTTGAGCTAATTCTAAGTTCTCTATCTTATCTAGTGTTGTTTGAAGCTTTATTTTATTTAGTTTTGTCTGGTGTGCTTTGATACTTATTAGTTTGCCTTGTAATACCCACTTATGGGCTTCCCATAGGATTATGTTGTCTTGTACAGTTCCTGTATTAAGTTCAAAGTACTCTATTAGTGATTTTTCAATTTTTATGTAGTATAGGGGATCGTCTAGAAGTTCATCATCCAATTTCCATTGGAAAGATGTGAGTGGTGCTTTTGGCCATGCTAGGGTGCATTTTATCATGGAATTGTCAGACCAAACTCTGGGTAGTATAGTTATATTTGTCACTGTTGTGAGACTAGTGACATCCATCATGACATAGTCAATACGTGAGTGGCTATTGTGGGGAGAAGAATAGAAGGTGTATGACCTGGTGTCAGGGTGTGTGATTCTCCAAACATCTTGTAGTACTAAGTCTTTGAGACAAGTTGATATTTATGAACAAATGGTAGATTCCAGCTGAGGTGTCTCATGTAAGGTTAAGTTATAGTTATAAGTGATCCTTTGCTTTCCTCTAAGAGTATGTTCGTGAGTGTCTTGACAGGTGTTTGGGGCATAAATATTTACTAGAGTAACTAAACAATTATAAAGTGTGCCTAAAAGTATTAAATAGTGACAGTCTGTGTCTCTAATTTTTTTCGATAATTTGAATGGAATGTTTTTATTTTCTTACTACAGGGAGTGCAGAATTATTAGGCAAATGAGTATTTTGACCACATCATCCTCTTTATGCATGTTGTCTTACTCCAAGCTGTATAGGCTCGAAAGCCTACTACCAATTAAGCATATTAGGTGATGTGCATCTCTGTAATGAGAAGGGGTATGGTCTAATGACATCAACACCCTATATCAGGTGTGAAATAAATGTGATAACAAAAATCATAAAAGGAAAACCAAATAAAGTTCTGAATCAAGGATATATCTGTGAGATCCCTTAAAAAAGGAAACAGAAAATTGCAACATAGTGTGAATATGTAATGGCACTTTGAGGAAGTAGTTGTTTTGTAACAAATGACTACTCACATTTGTTGGAGCTTTCCACTAAGCTCAAGGATATGCGCACTCCCACTTTATACTGATGGGAAATCAGTACACTAGGCAAAACTTGGATACAAAAAAAAAAAAGAAAAAAAAAATTAAGAAAAATTAAAAAAAAAAAATTTTTTTTTAATTTTTAATTTTAATTTATTTATTTTTTTAAATTTTTTTTAAATTTTTTTTTTTTTTGTCCACACTTATATTATCAGTGCTAAATAGTTTTAGAATGTTTCACGAACTTATTTTCAATATATGGAACCCCAAATGTAAAATTAAACACATAGTTAGAAACAGTAACCTCAACATCCTATCATAACTTTTCAGCGCAAACACACAAAAGTATAATATATGTTTTTAAACATGTTACATGCTAACAAATAAAATCTATTTTTAAAAACATTGCGACACAACTAGGTTTATGATAAGGCTAGTAGTTTAATTATGGTCCGTAGGACATATAGTCAGTAACATCACTAAAAAAAAAAAAAAAAAATATAACTAATACCTTCACATTAAGGGGTTAAAGAAAACAAATACCTACATATATCATCAGTATAGACACTAATTGCAGGCACAATGTGATTATGCTTTTTTAAGTTTTGCATATATGTATAATGCTATAACATTATAATGCATAATTTCCCAATTCTGGTTATCCATCTTAACATCTATGCATATATCAACAAAATGTATAAAACTGAAAGAAGTTGAAAAACATACTAGTTGTTTAATGACAAATTACCTAAATGCCAACTTCCAAAATGGAGGATGTAACCACAAACCTGGCAGAAACTCATCAATGGATTGTTTAAAAGGACTCTTGGACATGCGCACTAACATTCCTTGACAAAGCATACCAGCGAAACGTACGTCGGAACTGAACTGTTCTATATTGAGTTTTATTGCGTCTCTACACTAGCCAGGACACCTGGGGGCTTAGCGCTATTGTCTTGCTACTAAAAAGGTTTTGGTTTCAGCGGTCACACTCCTGCTGATCCATTTACCTCTTTGCAAGTTTGGCGATTTGAAGCATTTGTTACAGCATATCTGCTTTTGTACCCTTACATTGTGGTGTTATCAAGGCTTATGTGACGCTTTTATATATTTTAAAATAAATTTGTATCCAAGTTTTGCCTAGTGTACTGTTTTCCCATCAGTATAAAGTGGGAGTGCGCATATCCTTGAGCTTAGTGGAAAGCTCCAACAAATGTGAGTAGTCATTTGTTACAAAACAACTACTTCCTCAAAGTGCCATTACAGATTCACACTATGTTGCAATTTTCTGTTTCCTTTTTTATCGGATCTCACTGAGGAATGCTAACAAGCTGAAAAACTCATCCAGAGGACACAGACATATCCTTGATTCAGAACTTTATTTGGTTTTCCTTTTATGATTTTTGTTATCACATTTATTTCACATTTTTTTCTTTGTAATATTCGGTATATTTATTGTAACTATATCAGGTGTACATAATTATTAGGCAACTTCCTTTCCTTTGGCAAAATGGGTCAAAAGAAGGACTTGACAGGCTCAGAAAAGTAAAAAATAGTGAGATATCTTGCAGAGGGATGCAGCACTCTTAAAATTGCAAAGCTTCTGAAGCGTGATCATCGAACAAAATAGTTTCATTCAAAATAGTCAACAGGGTCGCAAGAAGCGTGTGGAAAAACCAAGGCGCAAAATAACTGCCCATGAACTGAGAAAAGTCAAGCGTGCAGCTGCCAAGATGCCACTTGCCACCAGTTTGGCCATATTTCAGAGCTGCAACATCACTGGAGTGCCCAAAAGCACAAGGTGTGCAATACTCAGAGACATGGCCAAGGTAAGAAAGGCTGAAAGACGACCACCACTGAACAAGACACACAAGCTGAAACGTCAAGACTGGGCCAAGAAATATCTCAAGACTGATTTTTCTAAGGTTTTATGGACTGATGAAATGAGAGTGTGTCTTGATAGGCCAGATGGATGGGCCCGTGGCTGGATTGGTAAAGGGCAGAGAGCTCCAGTCCGACTCAGACGCCAGCAAGGTGGAGGTGGAGTACTGGTTTGGGCTGGTATCATCAAAGATGAGCTTGTGGGGCCTTTTCGGGTTGAGGATGGAGTCAAGCTCAACTCCCAGTCCTACTGCCAGTTTCTGGAAGACACCTTCTTCAAGCAGTGGTACAGGAAGAAGTCTGCATCCTTCAAGAAAAACATGATTTTCATACAGGACAATGCTCCATCACACGCGTCCAAGTACTCCACAGCGTGGCTGGCAAGAAAGGGTATAAAAGAAGAAGATCTAATAACATGGCCTCCTTGTTCACCTGATCTGAACCCCATTGAGAACCTGTGGTCCATCATCAAATGTGAGATTTACAAGGAGGGAAAACAGTACACCTCTCTGAACAGTGTCTGGGAGGCTGTGGTTGCTGCTGCATGCAATGTTGATGGTAAACAGATCAAAACACTGACAGAATCCATGGATGGCAGGCTTTTGAGTGTCCTTGCAAAGAAAGGTGGCTATATTGGTCACTGATTTGTTTTTGTTTTGTTTTTGAATGTCAGAAATGTATATTTGTGAATGTTGAGATGCTATATTGGTTTCACTGGTAAAAATAAATAATTGAAATGGATATATATTTGTTTTTTGTTAAGTTGCTAATAATTATGCACAGTAATAGTCACCTGCACACACAGATATCCCCCTAAAATAGCTATAACTAAAAACAAACTAAAAACTACTTCCAAAACTATTCAGCTTTGATATTAATGAGTTTTTTGGGTTCATTGAGAACATGGTTGTTGTTCAATAATAAAATTAATCCTCAAAAATACAACTTGCCTAATAATTCTGCACTCCCTGTATTCCAACTCCATTTTTCTTAACCTTATTGGATGCGTAGTGAGATTCCCCAAATTTATAATGAAAAGTATTGGGTACTTTCCCTTGTAAAAAAAATGGGTCTCCTGTAAAAATACTATATTACCCGATTGACTTTTAAAATCTCTTAGCGCAATACTGCGTTTGGTAGGGCTATTCAGTCCCTTAGTATTGATTGTAAGAAGGGTTAGATTTGTTTTTTTTGTGTGGTATTCATCTCATAAATGGTAGAGTTGCATTATACATTAAGAGTATTTGTAAACTACTTGTGAGAGAGGGTACTTTCTGTGTTTTGAGACTAATGGAAGACATATCTAGGAACCTGGTGTACTTTTGGGAGTGTAGAAAAAGTGTTATGGATGGTGTTGACAACATATTTCGGGCACGATCCGATAAAGATCGTAGTTTGCGGAGCAAGCGAGGGAACCCCCGCCGCACGCAGTTTCAGCTCACAACTCGAGCTATCCTATATACGGCGCCGTCAGATGCTAAAGTGCCGTAAGTCTGACAAACCAGCGATGTCCAGAAATCTGCGTAAGTACAAATTTCTGGAGTCGCCATTGACTTATGGCACTTTAGAAACTGCCGGCGCCTACAAAACCTGACTAAGTTATAAAATCACCCGTACTGTCTAACACGCCTCCCAAACATAGCCCAACACGTCTAACCCTCTATCCGCTATCCCCCCTCACTATCCTAACAATAAAAAATGTATTAGCCCCTAAACCACCGCTCCCGGACCCCGCCGCCACCTAATAAAGTTATTAACCCCTAAACCGCAGCTCCCGGACCCCGCCGCCAGCTATATTAAATCTATAACCCCCTAATGTGAGCCCCTACCCCACGCCCATCTACCTTACCTACCCCCTAAAGTGAGCCCCTACACCACCGCCATCTAACCTTACCTACCCCCTAAAGTGAGCCCCTACCCCGCCGCCATCTACCTTACCTACCCCCTAAAGTGAGCCCCTAACCCGCCGCCATCTACCTTACCTACCCCATAAAGTGAGCCCCTACCCTACCTCCATCTACCTTACCTACCCCCTAAAGTGAGCCCCTACCCCGCCGCAATCTATTTTAAAAATATTAACCCCTAATTTAATCCCCCTACACCGCCGCCGCCTATATTAAACACATTAACCCCTAATCTAATCCCCCTACACTGCCGCCAGCTATATTAACTATATTAACCCTAATTATATTAGGGTTAATATAGTTAATATAGTTAATATAGTTATTATATTATATATATTAACTATATTAACCTTAATTATATTAGGGTTAATATAGTTAATATCGTTATTATATTATATATATATATATATATATATATATATATTAAGTATAATAACCCTATCTAACTCTGACATCCCTAACTAAATTCTTATTAAAATAAATCTAATTAATATTAATATTATTAATTAAAATATTCCTATTTAAATCTAAATACTTAACTATAAAATAAACCCTAAGATAGCTACAATGTAATTAATAATTACATTGTAGCTATTTTAGGGTTTATATTTATTTTACAGGTAACTTGGTATTTATTTTAACTAGGTACAATAGCTATTAAATATTTAATAACTATTTAATAGCTACCTAGTTAAAATAATTACCAATTTACCTGTAAAATAAATCCTAACCTAAGTTACAAATACACCTACACTATCAATAAATTAAATAAACTACAAATATCTAAACTAAAATACAATAAAATAAACTAAACTAAATTACAAAAAAAAACAAACACTAAATTACAAAAAATAAAAAAAAATTACAAGATTTTTAAGCTACTTACACCTATTCTAAGCCCCCTAATAAAATAATAAAGCCTTCCAAAATTAAAAAAATTCCCTACCCTATTCTAAATTTAAAAAGTTCACAGTTCTTTTACCTTACCAGCCCTTAAAAGGGCCTTTTGCGGGGCATGCCCCAAAGAAAACAGCTCTTTTGCCTGTAAAAAAAAAACCACAATACCACCCCCCAACATTACAACCCACCACCCACATACCCCTATTCTAAACCCACCCAAACCCCCCTTAAAAAAACCTAACACTACCCCCTTGAAGATCTCCCTACCTTGTCTTCACCCAGCAGGGCAGAACTCTTCATCCGATACGAGCGATGTCCAATCAAGCGGCAGTGAAATCTTCTTCCATCCGGGCGATGTCTTCAATCAAGCGGCAGTGAAGTCTGCTTCGATCCGGGCGATGTCTTCAATCAAGCGGCAGTGAAGTCTTCTTCCATCTGGCGATGTCTTCAAGCAAAGCGGCATCTTCAATCTTCTTTCTTTGCTCCTCCGCAGCGGAGCATCCATCCGGCACGAAGACTGAACGAGGAATGAGGTACCTTTAAATGACGTCATCCAAGATGGCGTCCGTCGAATTCCGATTGGCTGATAGGATTCTATCAGCCAATCGGAATTAAGGTAGAAAAATCTGATTGGCTGATTGAATCAGCCAATCAGATTCAAGTTCAATCCGATTGGCTGAACCAATCAGCCAATCGGATTGGACTTGAATCTGGTTGGCTGATTCAATCAGCCAATCAGATTTTTCTACCTTAATTCCGATTGGCTGATAGAATTTTTTTTTATTTTGGGGGGCTTTATTATTTTATTAGGGGGCTTAGAATAGGTGTAATTAGCTTAAAAATCTTGTAATATTTTTTTTAATTTTTTGTAATTTAGTGTTTGTTTGTTTTTGTAATTTAGTTTAGTTTATTTTATTGTATTTTAGTTTAGATATTTGTAGTTTATTTTATTTATTGATAGTGTAGGTGTATTTGTAACTTAGGTTAGGATTTATTTTACAGGTAAATTGGTAATTATTTTAACTAGGTAGCTATTAAATAGTTATTAACTATTTAATAGCTATTGTACCTAGTTAAAATACATACCAAGTTACCTGTAAAATAAATATAAACCCTAAAATAGCTACAATGTAATTATTAATTACATTGTAGCTATCTTAGGGTTTATTTTATAGGTAAGTATTTAGATTTAAATAGGAATATTTTAATTAATAATATTAATATTAATTAGATTTATTTTAATAAGAATTTAGTTAGGGATGTTAGAGTTAGATAGGGTTATTATACTTAATATATATATATATATATATATATATATATATATATATATATATATATATATATATATACATATATATAAAATATAATAACAATATTAACTATATTAACCCTAATATATTTAGGGTTAATATAGTTAATATATATAATATAATAACTATATTAACTATATTAACCCTAATATAATTAGGGTTAATATAGTTAATATAGCTGGCGTCGGTGTAGGGGGATTAGATTAGGGGTTAATGTGTTTAATATAGGCGGCGGCGGCGGTAGGAGGATTAAATTAGGGGTTAATATTTTTAAAATAGATGGCGGCGGGGTAGGGGCTCACTTTAGGGGGTAGGTGAGGTAGATAACGGCGGTGTAAGGGGCTTACATTAGGGGTAAGGTAAGGTAGCTGGAGACGGCCTAGGGGGATCACATTAGGGGGTTATACTTTTAATGTAGGTGGCGGTGGGGTCCGAGAGTGGCGGTTTAGGGGTTAAATACTTTATTAGGGATTGCGGCGGGGGATCGCGGTTGACAGGTAGATAGACATTGCGCATGTGTTAGGTGTTAGGTTTAATTTAGCAGGTAGTTTAGGGAGTTACGGGGCTCCAATAGACAGCGTAAGGCTTACTACGGCTGCATTTTTTGGCGAGGTGAAAATGGAGTAAGATTTCTCCATTTTCGCCACGTAAGTCCTTACGCTGTATATTGAATACCAAACTGCGCTGGTTTGTTATACCTGCCTATGGCCCAAAAAACTACGGGCGAAGGCAGAAATATACGAGCATAACTACTAGGTTACGCCGTATATAGGATACCAAACCAGGGGACATTTCGGCGTCGCCGGCTTTTGCGGGCGACGCTGCATATCGGATCGGGCCCCTAACATATTAACAATATAAACATAAAAATAACAATGCTAAGCAGTCAGGCGTCCCCACCCTACTTTTATAAATGGAAGGGTGACTAACATCGCAAGATGTGGAAGACTTGTTTTAGAGGGAGATATTTCAAACAAACATAAGGGAGCATTTAACAATTAGTTTTTTGCATAAAACCAGGTTGTTTAAAATTAGCTGTGTCTTAACAGGGAACTATACAAAAGGTGTGCCTAAAGTATAAAAAAAACCCAGAAAAAAACATCATTTTTTTCTTTTTTCCCTCTTTCCCCTTTTCCTTCTTTTTTTCCCTTTTTTTGGTAGTCAAATGGGTTAACTAAAATCATTTAACATAGGATTGCAACAAAGGGTTAAATAAATCCCGAAATAACGGGAAACAATTTCAGGGAGCTGCTAGTACCGAAGCATGTTAGCTAGTAAAAGGGAAACAGTGAGATGTAGGTACCATTATACATTATCTGTATTGAAAGAATTTTTTTTATTTATTTTTATTAGATTAGGCTCTCTCTTCAGATTAAAAAGTCTATAACCATTCAACTGTTCATAGCTTTTAAGAAAGAGCAAGTTATCAAACTAAGTATCATAGTCTCACCACCAACTTGGGGAAATGGGATCAGGTTGTCTGTTCATCATGATTCAGTGGCGGAGATGAGGTTGTTCTTTCTTTGCGTTTACCATATTGAACTTTGTGCCATCTGGAGGGGTGATCTTAAAGCTTTACTTGTTCTTCCGTATTGATCAGTGGATGTTTCTTTGAAAGTCCTGATTGGGTATCTGTAATTACTAGGCCCAGTCCTTTCATAAAAGAATCTAGATCTTGTTGGCCTTTGTAGATATGTGTGTAACCATCTTTGGAGACTATTAGGCTAAAGGGGAATCCCCATCTGAATTTAATGTGCTTCTCTTGCAGAGCTTTAGTGAGGAATCTAAACTCTCTTCTTCTTTGAATTGTGATGGGACAGAGGTCCGTGTAGATTTGAATAGTGTGATCTAGATATTGGATTTGGGGTGTTTGGCGGGCCTTGGACCATATTTCTTCTTTATCCTTGAATTTTAAGAAGCGGACTATGACGTCCCTAGGTGGAGAATTGGGGAATGCTGCTTTGAGGGCCCTGTGAGCTCTTTCTATCTCTACGGGTAGAGCATGGTGATCAGCCTTGATAAATTGGAAGAGGCCTTGTAGATAGTCTTGTAAATCCGGGAGCTGTACAGTTTCTGGAATTCCCCTAAACTGGAGGTTATTTCTGCGGCTCCTATTTTCAAGGTCCTCAATCTTTTCTTGAAGGGTGTCTATTTTGGAGTCTTGTATTGTAGCTTGTGTGCCTATGTTGATGATTATTTCATTTAGGGTGTCTTGTGTTTCTTCAATGTCCTCCATTCTATGACTAATTTCAGTAATTTCTTTTCGAATAGATGATAACTCAGATTTTATGAGGAATTTCAAAGAATCAAAGTCAGCTTTGTTGGGGAGGTTTGCAATGTCAGCTTTCAATTATTCTGCGTAATCTGCCGTTATGGCTGTGGTGGAGATACTATTATTTAAGGTACTATCTCTTGACGCTTGTGGATCTGTAATGCTTCCATGTGTAGTTTCTTGAGACTGGAAAAATGCACTGACAGAAACTGGTGTATTTAGATTGGGCCTTTAGGGCTTTGTCCGCCTTAGCGGATTTCTTCGCTACCATGGTACAAATTCTTGTATGCTGCAGAAGTAGAAAAAGGTATCTTAGAGAGTTTTTCCCCTAGATGCTATAGATTCTGCAGATTAGCAATGAGAAGACCCATATGTATTACAACAATCAATGTTTGCAGCACTGTTCTTATAAAGTGGAAGATATTGTGTGAAGGCCGCCAGTGTTCTTTAGAGGATATAAAGCTGCATGATAACTGGCTGATAGCTGTATTGCGGTATAATATAAGGTCTCCCATATATATATTTGCTCCTCAGATGTGAGCTTGAGGTATTGTGCTGTGGCTCTACATGTAATTATCTTGTAGGTGTCTGTTGTGTATCATTTATCCCATTGCCTCGGTTCAAAGTTTAGAGCACTTTAGGTTATATTAACAAGCAAATGTTTATGAGGTATTTTTACCTGTCATTTTCTTATGCTTCACCATCTACACGGCTGTGTAAAAGATTTTCTGGAAAATAGCTTCTAGTTTGCGTTTAGGCAGCGCCACATGTACTCAGTAATGTGTTGGCTTGATTTAATCTCCCATCAGCGGTTTTCAGTTGCTATTTACCGGATGGACTTTAATATCGGTCATGATGATTTTCAGAACAGAGATTGTATCTGACCATCCGAGATCAAGGCTGCGAGATGCGGCAAGTAAAAAAGTGGCAGTGATGAGAGCAAGCAGGCCCTCCAGTGTGCGACTCGGTACATATGCAGTGAGCGCAGGTTGCACAATAAAAAAAAGTCTCAATAAGCTCAGGGCATATTTTGCTGCTTATCGGTGGGAATTTGGTATACAGTATTTTCCCAAAGATTATCTGGGTTTGCGTGAGGGAAACTGACTGCTCTTGCACGGAGCGCTCAAACTCAGCAGGCATTTTCTTTCACGGCCAAGCTCCGCCTCCCTACCTCGCCGCCTTTTAACTGCTTAAAAGCCACCACTACTCTTACTCAAGAAATTGACGTGGACACAGCTAAAACCCTAATCCTTGCTTGCAGGGAAAAGTACCCATAAAAGGATTAAAATCTTCAGACACCAACTTCGCACAACCGCCATTGACAGAGGCAAAGAGAATGACTGGGGGTTATGGGTAAGGCAGTTACACTTAACAGCTTTGCTGGGGTGCTCTTAGCCTCCTCCTGCTATCCAGGAGTTGAATATCCCACTATTAATTGGAATGACGTTGTTGACTCTCCATGTCATAGGAAAGAAATGTGTTTTTCGGAATAGACAGCTTTTTTTTTTTTTGTATTGTATGTTTATAGCCGCTATACATTGTACTGAACGTGTTTTACTTCTAATATAGAACTGTACTTTACCAAACGCATTCTATATTAAAGGGACAGTCTAGGCCAAAATAAACTTTCATGATTCAGATAGAGCATGTAATTTTAAACAATTTTCCAATTTACTTTTATCACCAATTTTGCTTTGTTCTCTTGGTATTCTTAGTTGAAAGCTTAATCTAGGAGGTTCGTATGCTAATTTCTTAGACCTTGAAGCCCACCTCTTTCAGATTGCATTTTAACAGTTTTTCACCACTAGAGGGTGTTAGTTCACATATTTCATATAGATAACACTGTGCTCGTGCACGTGAAGTAATCTGGGAGCAGGCACTGATTGGCTAGACTGCAAGTCTGTCAAAAGAACTGAAAAAAGGGGCAGTTTGCAGAGGCTTAGATACAAGATAATCACAGAGGTTAAAAGTATATTAATATAACTGTGTTGGTTATGCAAAACTGGGAAATGGGTAATAAAGGGATTATCTATCTTTTAAAACAATAAAAATTCTGGTGTAGACTGTCCCTTTAATAACACATTTGTTACAGAGTAGACACAATATTAGAGGTAAAGTCGTTCCCTACTGTGTAAACGTACCTGATACTTTTCTAATATTGCTAACGTGTCCTATAATATTGCTAAATGTGTCCTATTTTACAGTGCATTCTCAGTATTAGAAGAGTATCAAAGTAAGTTTACAAACTACTGAAAGGCTTGAATTCTAATATTTTGGCTACAAAGTAAAAAACGTGTTCTAAATACAGAATACATTTAGTACTGTGCAGTTATATTAGATATAAAACACAGATTTCCCAGGAGCAAACCTTGTCTGCTCAGCTTTTAATAAATGGGGCCCTATGTCGCAATAATTTAACTTTATGTATATTTCTGCTAACTTAAAAAAAGGCAAGGTATAATTTGTTTGGGTACCTCTGATATTAATTTTTAGGGATATGAAATAGCTCAGCACTGAGGGGTCTACCTAACATATTTATGTTGGGTTCAATTTTGTGTTTAATGCCCCTTTAAACAAAAACACATATAAGAATAACCTCTGGACAGAGGGGATAATTACCTTTTAGATTACATTATTTAAATAGAAATAAGCATTATTTTAACTACTGGATGCAAAGATTAGGGAAGGGAAACGTATTAGATGTCAAATATCTTTCGCTCGCTCTCCCAACTATAAACTCAAAGCTACTAATGGGGAAGAGGTATCTCTGCTTTTTAAGAGGCATAGCACTGTGTATATTATACCCTGTATGCAAGAAATTAAGGGGGGGGGGGTTTAGAAGCCCGTAGTCTTTAGCTGTCTGTAGGAGGTTGGATAGGGGTTATCAGGAGGCAAAGTGGCAGAGCTAAGGCAGTCAGAGCATAAATTTTAAGCTAACAGTTATGGCGGAGCTTAAGGAAATTTTAAGTTTAGTGCAGGAATGAGCTAAATCGAAATGACTTGGGTGGTTACAGCAGAAGCTGTGTGATAATGCTGGAAGCGGATCCGGAGCTGTTACGGTGGTACTGAGGGAGCAGGATAACGGAGAGGGTATCAGAAAACCTGTGAGGCATTCTCGGCTGCCTGAGAGGCTGAGTCCTTCCATTTGCAGCAGTCAGGACCGGAGGAGAAGGGAAAAACGGCTGTCTTGCAGCCCGGAGACAACACTTCGTGGAGGAGATACGGCGTTGCAGCAGGTGGTGTGGTGGAATCAGTATCAGGAGCTGGGAAATATTTTCAAGGATTGATTGTGGGATCACTTGGTGCTGGAGAAAAACGGTTGCAGGAGGTTACATTGGGAGTGCAGGGTAGTGAATTTAGAGGGGATGAGGGAATTTGTGCAAGTATAGGGGTTTTGGAAGATAATGAGAGTCAGATATTGCATGAAAGTAATATAGTTAGTAAAAGAGTTATTTCTGGGAAGAGGAAGTGTAAGACTAAGAATTTGGAAGTTAGACAAAAGGAAGGTGGGAAGGGTGGGCAAGTTGAAAGTATTCATCAAAAAAGGTTAGATTTAGGTGAGGTTAGGGACTCTGATTGACTTGTGTCTGCTTTATATCCTTTAGATTTGTCATTGGTGGAGATCGAGCATTCAGCTGGAAGATTGACAGCACAGGAGGCTTCAACAGATCTGGACTTGGTTGCTGACTCACTTTGGGTAAATTAAACCTATAGTGATTTTGAAGGAGAGGAAGCAGAGGTGGAGCCACAAGCAGGACCTAGTACGGCGAAACAGGTAGGGGACCTGGCTGCCTTAACACAAGTATTACGCTCTTTGTTACCTAGGGGTGACTATGGGGAGGTGGTGCATTAAGTAAGGGAGGCAATAGGTTAGATAGGGGTAATAGGGTGGGCTGGAGCTCAGTTAATAGTGTTAGGGTTTTTTCTTCCTCTCAACCTCAGGAACTTTCCATAGATCAGAGGAGGCGTGATTAGTCTAGAAGTCACAGGAGAAGTAGTTCATGGCTTAGGGATAGGTCCCGTTCGCCTTTGCCGTCACGCACGACAAGGGATATATACCGGAGTCACCTGTTTGGAGTAGACTTGATCATTCCAAATCTTATCATAATAAACATGGGAGTCATAGTTTGCCAGTAAGGAGGAGAGTGGTTGAAGACAGAAGAGTCAGAAGAAGAATACCTGAAGACTTGAACAGGAGATCTGTGACATGTGGCATGGATGCTTCAGAGGTGGAGTCTAGGGGTCCTGGAACGGCACAGGGACCTGCAGGTGAGATGTCTGCTTGTCCTCGTGTATCTGGTACGAATGAAGATTGGCAATTGGAAGCAAGTTGTTACAAAATGTGAGATCTAGTAGCAAAGTTGTAAGGGAAAGGTTCTGTTGTTCGGGCATCAAGTACTTGCTTGGTAGGAATTTTGGTTTCATCGGTAGCTGGGGCTTGGTTGGCTGTGGAAGCAGTTGGGTCTGAAAAGGCGGTTAATACGGCTCTTTCAGAGGTAACAGCAATATCCTCAGTTGGGGGCCTTAAGGTATTTGAGCAAGCATTGCGGAGACCTTGTTTGTGTTCGGTAGGACCTTTAGGGATCCATTTGGCCAAAGATAAAGAAGAAAATTTGGAAACAAGAATTTTTGGAAATATTTTCTCAATTACCGGTTGAGCAATTTGTGGCTCTAAAGGAGGATAGTAAAGCTGATGTAGGTAAAAAAAGAGGAAGATTAGAGAAAGAAGAGATACCGAAAATTACCAAAAATGCTTGCTAATTGGTCTAGGGCCTTTTGTATATTGGCTAGTGTGATTGGTGAAAAATATTCTGAGATTCTGAGATATGCTTGTCTTTATTTGTTACTTTAATGAAATTGCGGGGGCAAGGTTAATCTGTTAATAATGGCATTGATCCTGATTTAACAGCAGTGAGGTATGCATCTTTGACAAAGCGGTAGCTCTAGTTAGGAAAGCAGACTGTGGAGCTCTTTTGGCAAAGGTGGATGTTGAAGCAGCTTTCAGATTATTGCTGGTCCATCCCACATCTCATCATCTTTTGGGTTGCCATTTTCAAGAATCCTACTTTGTGGATTTGTGTTTGCCTATGGGATGCTCGATTTCATGTTCATATTTCGAAAAATTCAGTAGTTTTGTTGAATGGGTGGTTAAATCTTGGTTTGGGGAATTTTCAGTTATCCATTAATTGGATGATTTTTTGTTTGTGGGTCCGGCCAGTTCTGAGATTTGTGGTAATTTATTAAGCAGTTTTATGGAAGTAGCGGTTGAATTTGGTATTCCTGTAGCTTATGAAAAAACTGAGGGGCCTATAACTAAATTAAATGTTTTGGGTATTCATATTGATTCTGTAGCTACAGAATGCAGTATTCCTGAGGATAAGTTATTGGATTTAAAAAAGATCTGTTTCCTTTGCCCTAAGGAAAAAGAAATTGTCTTTGAAGGAATTACAGTCTTTGGTTGGTAAATTGAATTTTGCTTGTCGTGTGGTCCCAGTAGGGAGGGTTTTCTGTAAGAGATTGTCTCTTGCTATGTCAGGTGTTAAGTTGCCTCATTTTCGAATCCGGTTGTCTGCAGATTTAAATGCGGACCTGAGAATTTGGTTGATTTTTCTAAATGACTTCAATGGTAGGTCTTTGCTTCTGGAGGCTCCTATTTCTAATGAGGATTTACATCTATTTACGGATGTGTCTGGTTCAATTGGTTTTGGTGCCTTTTTGAACAGTAGATGGTGTGTTGATGTTTGACCTCTGGATTGGATTGATTTTGGCCTTACAAAAAATTTGGTTTTCTTGGAATTGTTCCCATTGGTGGTAATGGTCAGAGTATGGAGTGACACTTACTGCAATTGGAGAGTCATCATTCACTCGAATAATATGGGTGTGGTCTTGGCATTGAAAAGTCTGACGGCCAATTCGGTTCCTGTGATCCGTTTGTTGGGTGTTTGCACTAGAATGTTTGAGAAATAATGTGTTTTTAGGGCTATTCATGTGCCTGGTTAAGTTAATGAAATTGCTGATGCTTTACCAGTCTGCAGTGGGATCGTTTCCAGAAACTGGCCCCGTATGCGGAAGTGAGAGGAACGCCTTGTCCGGAACATTTGCGCCAGCTAAGCTTCCTAGATTCTTAAATTTGGCACGTGGAGTTTTAGCTCCAAAAACTCTGAAAGCTTATTCTTCAGTTTGGGTTCAATGGTTTGACAGGGTTAGTGAAAATGCTTCATGGAACGGTAGATTTGGTGGGTTGGATTGATTTATTATGTGGATGGAGGAATGGGGTAAGATTGGTTTGTCTAGGTCTATGATTAAAAGGAGAATGGCAGCCCTGGCTTTTCTTTTTCAATTATTGGGTTGGCAAGATTTGACAAAAGATTTTTTGGTCAGAATAATGGCTAAGGGTTTGTGTAGAAATAGAATAGTTAAGGACAAAAGAAGGTCTTTGGTTTTCTCTTTGCTTCTGAGAATAGTTGCTTCTCTGTCAGAGATATGTGTGTCCCATTTTGAATATGTTTTGTTCAAAGTTGCTTTTGTGTTGGCGTTTTTTCGTGCTTTTTAAATTTCTGATTTGATTGGGGCTAATAGAATGGATATGGGTGGGCTCCAAGCATCTGACATTGTTTTAAATCAGTCAGAAGTTCTTATATGGTTGTCAAAGTCTTTATGTTGCCCAGTTTTAGCTGTTGAGGAATTTATGTTATTGTGTAATTTTGTTTCTGATGGCCCCTTTTTTGTCATGATGATGGTTCTCCAATGTCTACATATCAATTTGAGACTGTTTTTAAAAAAATCATTAAGATTGTTGGGAGTGAATGAGAGTGAGTTTGGTTGCCATTCCTTTAGGATTGGGGTTGCAACGGAGGCGCATGATTTAGGGTTAAGTGATGAGGGGGTCAAAAATATTGGGAGGTGGAAATCGGGTTGTTTTAAATTATATGTTCATCCTAATTTGAAATTATATTTTGTATTCTGTCTTAACAGGCGCAGTCTATTTTTGGATCGTTGGACACACATATGTGTATTGTGCCAGAAAAGCTGCAGCTGTTAAAGAGGAGTTCAGTTAGGGTTTCCTGTTAATGAAGTTATGGTAAAATGGTTTGGGGTTAGGGGTTTAAGATGGGTTCAGATTTTGGGAAAAGTTATTGATAGGGCTCAGTTGTTCAGGCCGCCAGATCTATTAATAATTTATGCGGGTGGTAATGATTTGGGTTTCATGTTCCAAAAGGATTTGATTGATAATATTCGTAGGGGCATTGAAAGAGTAAAAGAGTTATTCCCATGTTTTAAGGGCCATAATACCCAACTGTTTAAACACTTGAAAGTGATGCAGCATAGCAGTAAAATGTTGACTAGAAAATATCGCCTGAACATCTCTATGTAAAAAATAAAGATATTTTACCTCAAAAGTTTCTCAGTAGCCACATCCCATTGTAAAGGACATCTAAGCAGCAAATCAGTATGCCTGTCCTGGGACAGCCGAAGGATTGAGCCTCATGCACACTCATCTTATTTCCCTATTCAGTGTAAGGAAGTTTACAATGAAATCTCATGAGAGTTAAATGAAATCTCATGGGATCATAGTAAAATAGTTCATGACCTCAGCACTGTTGATGCTGATTGGCTGCTGTTCATTTCTTCATTTTTTTTACCTGCAGCTGGGGCAGCCAATCAGATTCAAGTTCAGCCAATCAGATTCAAGTTCAATCCGATTGGCTGATCCAATCAGCCAATCAGATTGAGCTCGCATTCTATTGGCTGATCGGAACAGCCAATAGAATGCGAGCTCAATCTGATTGGCTGATTGGTTCAGCCAATCGGATTTAACTTGAATCTGATTGGCTGATTCCATCAGCCAATCAGAATATTCCTACCTTAATTCCGATTGGCTGATAGAATCCTATCAGCCAATCAGAATTCGAGGGACGCCATCTTGGATGACGTCATTTAAAGGAACCGTCATTCGGCGAGTAGGCGTCGCTTGAAGAGGTTGGATCCGCACCGGCTGGGAAGAAGATGGCTCCGCTCCGGAAGAAAGAAGATTGAAGATGCTGCTTGATAGAAGACTTCATCCCGATGATGGACTTCCGACTTCAGCCCGATGATGGAGTTCTTCATCCGCCGCTTGGATCAAGACTTCGGACCCTCTTCTGTACCGATCGCTGAACCCGGTGAGGTGAAGACAAGGTAGGGAGATCTTCAGGGGCTTAGTGTTAGGTTTATTTAAGGGAGGTTTGGGTTAGATTAGGGGTATGTGGGTGGTGGGTTGTAATGTTGGGGGGGTATTGTATGTTGTTTTTTTACAGGCAAAAGAGCTGAATTCTTTGGGGCATGCCCCGCAAAGGGCCCTTTTCAGGGCTGGTAAGGTAAAAGAGCTTTGAACTTTTTTTAATTTAGAATAGGGTAGGGCATTTTTTTTATTTTGGGGGGCTTTGTTATTTTATTAGGGGGCTTAGAGTAGGTGTAATTAGTTTAAAATTGTTGTAATATTTTTCTAATGTTTGTAAATATTTTTTTATTTTTGTAACTTAGTTCTTTTTTATTTTTTGTACTTTAGTTAGTTTATTTAATTGTATTTATTTGTAGGTATTGTATTAAATTAATTTATTGATAGTGTAGTGTTAGGTTTAATTGTAGATAATTGTAGGTATTTTATTTAATTAATTTATTGATAGTGTAGTGTTAGGTTTAATTGTAGATAATTGTAGGTATTTTATTTAATTTATTTATTGCTAGTGTAGTGTTAGGTTTAATTGTAACTTAGGTTAGGATTTATTTTACAGGTAATTTTGTAATTATTTTAACTAGGTAACTATTAAATAGTTATTAACTATTTAATAGCTATTGTACCTGGTTAAAATAATTACAAAGTTGCCTGTAAAATAAATATTAATCCTAAAATAGCTACAATATAATTATAATTTATATTGTAGCTATATTAGGGTTATTTTACAGGTAAGTATTTAGTTTTAAATAGGATTAATTTATTTAATAATAGTTAATTTATTTCGTTAGGTAAAAATTATATTTAACTTAGGGGGGTGTTAGTGTTAGGGTTAGACTTAGCTTTAGGGGTTAAAAAAATATATTAGAATAGCGGTGAGCTCCGGTCGGCAGATTAGGGGTTAATGTTTGAAGTTAGGTGTCGGCGATGTTAGGGAGGGCAGATTAGGGGTTAATACTATTTATTATACGGTTATTGAGGCGGGAGTGAGGTGGATTAGGGGTTAATACATTTATTATAGTAGCGGTGCGGTTCGGTTGGCAGATTAGGGGTTAATAAGTGTAGGTAAGGTAGCGGCGACGTTGGGGGGGGGGCAGATTAGGGGTTAATAAATATTATGTAGGTGCCGGCGATGTTAGGGGCAGCAGATTAGGGGTACATAGGGATAATGTAGCTGGCGGCAGTGTACGGAGCAGCAGATTAGGGGTTAAAAAAATTTAATAGAGTGGCGGCGGTGTGGGGGGTCTCGGTTTAGGGGTACATAGGTAGTTTATGGGTGTTAGTGTACTTTAGAGCACAGTAGTTAAGAGATTTATAAACCGGCGTTAGCCCAGAAAGCTCTTAACTACTGACTTTTTTCTGCAGCTGGAGTTTTGTCGTTAGATTTCTAACGCTCACTTCAGCCACGACTCTAAATACCGGCGTTAGAAAGATCCCATTGAAAAGATACGCAAATGGCTTATGGGGATCTGCGGTATTGAAAAGTCGCGGCTGCAAAGTGAGCGTTAGACCCTTTCCTGACTGACTCCAAATACCAGAGGGCGGTAAAAACCAGCGTTAGGAGCCTCTAACGCTGGTATTGACGGCTACCGCCCAACTCTAAATCTAGCCGTAAGATAATAAAGTTATTGGCTTATGGTTATTGCTATTTTATCAATTTGTTAATAAATTTGGACTGCAGCCTTTTTACACCCCAGTTATGTTTCCTTGTTTTATTTATTATTATTATTTATATGTGCTGAGTGTGAGGGTCAAACAAATACAGGTTCACAAAAGTGTATTGACAACTGGACCAGACAATGGTTTTCAAATGATGCCACTTAGTTAACAAGTCATCAGATGCAAGATTGGAATATCCAGATGAAAGGCTAAAATTTGAATTTAAAGTTCTAGAAATATAGGCAGAATTTAGGGTTTATGGTAGAATCTTTCCTCTTCTGTGTCCTGTTATAGCACTCAAGTAAAAAAGAGAATGGGACAAATGTAGAAAGAGGATTAATTTATTATTATATCAGTAGCAGGTTGAACATGAAGCACATTAAAGTGACAGTAAAAGCTGTGCCCATGCATTTAAATGAATGAACTATATGCATGATACTAACACAGGTGCTGTTCAGCACTGTAAAAGTACAGTATATTTTTTAAGATAAAATTTTACCTTTGTTGAAGAACATACCTAGACCTAGATTTGGAGTTTGGCGGTAGCCGTGAAAACCAGCGTTAGAGGCTCCTAACGCTGGTTTTAGGCTACCGCCGGTATTTGGAGTCACTCAAAATAGGGTCTAACGCTCACTTTTCAGCCGCGACTTTTCCATACCGCAGATCCCCTTATGTAAATTGCGTATCCTATCTTTTCAATGG
The DNA here is from genome assembly GCF_027579735.1 of Bombina bombina. Classification (NCBI taxonomy): domain Eukaryota; kingdom Metazoa; phylum Chordata; class Amphibia; order Anura; family Bombinatoridae; genus Bombina; species Bombina bombina. The sequence continues at coordinate 374,127,240 of NC_069504.1, read as the reverse complement.
GATTTTTATAACTCCGGTATTTAGAGTCGTGGCTGAAGTGAGCGATAGACATCTAACGACAAAACTCCAGCCGCAGGAAAAAAGTCAGTAGTTAAGAGCTTTCTGGGCTAACGCCGGTTTCTAAAGCTCTTAACTACTGTACTCTAAAGTACACTAACACCCCTAAACTACCTATGTACCCCTAAACCGAGGTCCCCCCACATCGCCGACACTCGAATAAATTTTTTTAACCCCTAATCTGCCGACCGCCACCTACGTTATCCTTATGTACCCCTAATCTGCTCCCCCTAACACCGCCGACCCCTGTATTATATTTATTAACCCCTAATCTGCCCCCCTCAACGTCGCCTCCATCTGCCTACACTTATTAACCCCTAATCTGCCGACCGCAAAGCGCCGCCAACAAAGTTATCCTTATGTACCCCTAATCTGCTGCCCCTAACACCGCCGACCCCTATATTATATTTATTAACCCCTAATCTGCCCCCCACAACGTCGCCTCCACCTGCATACACTTATTAACCCCTAATCTGCCGAGCGGAGCTCACCGCTATTCTAATAAATGTATTAACCCCTAAAGCTAAGTCTAACCCTAGCACTAACACCCCCCTAAGTTAAATATAATTTACATCTAACGAAATTAATTAACCCTTATTAAATAAATTATTCCTATTTAAAGCTAAATACTTACCTGTAAAAGAAATCCTAATATAGCTACAATATAAATTATAATTATATTATAGCTATTTTAGGATTTATATTTATTTTACAGGTAACTTTGTATTTATTTTAACCAGGTACAATAGCTATTAAATAGTTAAGAACTATTTAATAGCTAAAATAGTTAAAATAATTACAAAATTACCTGTAAAATAAATACTAACCTAAGTTACAATTAAACCTAACACTACACTATCAATAAATTAATTAAATAAACTACCTACAATTACCTACAATTAACCTAACACTACACTATCAATAAATTAATTAAATACAATTCCTACAAATAAATACAATTAAATAAACTAGCTAAAGTACAAAAAATAAAAAAGAACTAAGTTACAAAAAATAAAAAAATATTTACAAACATAAGAAAATTATTACAACAATTTTAAACTAATTACACCTACTCTAAGCCCCCTAATAAAACAACAAAGCCCCCCAAAATAAAAAATGCCCTACCCTATTCTAAATTACTAAAGTTAAAAGCTCTTTTACCTTACCAGCCCTGAACAGGGCCCTTTGCGGGGCATGCCCCAAGAAGTTCAGCTCTTTTGCCTGTAAAAAAAAACATACAATACCCCCCCCCCAACATTACAACCCACCACCCACATACCCCTAATCTAACCCAAACCCCCCTTAAATAAACCTAACACTAAGCCCCTGAAGATCTTCCTACCTTGTCTTCACCTCACCGGGTATCACCGATCGGTCCTGGCTCCGATATCTTCATCCAACCCAAGCGGGGGCTAGACATCCACTGAAGAAGTCCAGAAGAGGGTCCAAAGTCTTCATCCTATCCGGGAAGAAGAGGCGATCCGGACCGGCAACCATCTTGATCCAAGCGGCATCTTCTATCTTCATCCGATGACGACCGGCTCCATCCTGAAGACCTCCACCGCGGACCCATCTTCTTCCGGCGACGTCCAACTGAAGAATGATGGTTCCTTTAAGGGACGTCATCCAAGATGGCGTCCCTCGAATTCCGATTGGCTGATAGGATTCTATCAGCCAATCGGAATTAAGGTAGGAATATTCTGATTAATCTGATTGGCTGATTGGATCAGCCAATCGGATTGAACTTGATTCTGATTGGCTGATTCCATCAGCCAATCAGAATATTCCTACCTTAATTCCGATTGGCTGATAGAATCCTATCAGCCAATCGGAATTCGAGGGACGCCATCTTGGATGACGTCCCTTAAAGGAACCGTCATTCTTCAGTTGGACGTCGCCAGAAGAAGATGGGTCCGCGGTGGAGGTCTTCAGGATGGAGCTGGTCGTCATCGGATAAAGATAGAAGATGCCGCTTGGATCAAGATGGTTGCCGGTCCGGATCGCCTCTTCTTCCCGGATAGGATGAAGACTTTGGACCCTCTTCTGGACTTCTTCAGTGGATGTCTAGCCCCCGCTTGGGTTGGATGAAGATATCGGAGCCAGGACCGATCGGTGATACCCGGTGAGGTGAAGACAAGGTAGGAAGATCTTCAGGGGCTTAGTGTTAGGTTTATTTAAGGGGGGTTTGGGTTAGATTAGGGGTATGTGGGTGGTGGGTTGTAATGTTGGGGGGGGGGTATTGTATGTTTTTTTTAAAGGCAAAAGAGCTGAATTTCTTGGGGCATGCCCCGCAAAGGGCCCTGTTCAGGGCTGGTAAGGTAAAAGAGCTTTTAACTTTAGTAATTTAGAATTGGGTAGGGCATTTTTTATTTTGGGGGGCTTTGTTGTTTTATTAGGGGGCTTAGAGTAGGTGTAATTAGTTTAAAATTGTTGTAATATTTTTCTTATGTTTGTAAATATTTTTTTATTTTTTGTAACTTAGTTCTTTTTTATTTTTTGTACTTTAGCTAGTTTATTTAATTGTATTTATTTGTAGGAATTGTATTTAATTAATTTATTGATAGTGTAGTGTTAGGTTAATTGTAGGTAATTGTAGGTAGTTTATTTAATTAATTTATTGATAGTGTAGTGTTAGGTTTAATTGTAATTTAGGTTAGTATTTATTTTACAGGTAATTTTGTAATTATTTTAACTATTTTAGCTATTAAATAGTTCTTAACTATTTAATAGCTATTGTACCTGGTTAAAATAAATACAAAGTTACCTGTAAAATAAATATAAATCCTAAAATAGCTATAATATAATTATAATTTATATTGTAGCTATATTAGGATTTATTTTACAGGTAAGTATTTATCTTTAAATAGGAATAATTTATTTAATAAGAGTTAATTAATTTCGTTAGATGTAAATTATATTTAACTTAGGGGGGTGTTAGTGTTAGGGTTAGACTTAGCTTTAGGGGTTAATACATTTATTAGAATAGCGGTGAGCTCCGGTCGGTAGATTAGGGGTTAATAAGTGTAGGCAGGTGGAGGCGACGTTGTGGGGGGCAGATTAGGGGTTAATAAATATAATACAGGGGTCGGCGGTGTTAGGGGCAGCAGATTAGGGGTACATAAGGATAACGTAGGTGGCGGCGCTTTGCGGTCGGCAGATTAGGGGTTAATTATTGTAGGTAGCTGGCTGCGACGTTGTGGGGGGCAGATTAGGGGTTAATAAATATAATATAGGGGTCGGCGGTGTTAGGGGCAGCAGATTAGGGGTACATAGGGATAATGTAAGTAGCGGCGGTTTACGGAGCGGCAGATTAGGGGTTAAAAATAAAATGCAGGTGTCAGCGATAGCGGTGCGGCAGATTAGGGGTTAATAAGTGTAAGGTTAGGGGTGTTTAGACTCGGGGTACATGTTAGGGTGTTAGGTGCAGACGTAGGAAGTGTTTCCCCATAGCAAACAATGGGGCTGCGTTAAGAGCTGAACGCGGCTTTTTTGCAGGTGTTAGGTTTTTTTTCAGCTCAAACAGCCCCATTGTTTCCTATGGGGGAATCGTGCACGAGCACGTTTTTGAGGCTGGCCGCTTGCGTAAGCAACTCTGGTATTGAGAGTTGAAGCTGCATTAAAAATGCTCTACGCTCCTTTTTTGGAGCCTAACGCAGCCTTTATGTGGACTCTCAATACCAGAGTTATTTTTATGGTGCGGCCAGAAAAAAGCCGGCGTTAGTTTTTCGGGTCGTTACCGACAAAACTCCAAATCTAGCGGCTAGATAGGTAGCATGCACGATTGGATCACTACATGGCAACAAACACTGCTGCCATCTAGTGCTCTTGCAAATGTATAAAATTCTTGCAAAACTGCCTTGTAGTGCTCCACACATGTGCATGCGCCTGAGCCTACCAAGCTGCTTTTCAACAAAGGATACCAAGAGAATAAAGTAAAGTTGATAACAGAAGTAAATAGGAAACATTTTGTTTTTAAAAGTGCATGCTCTGACTAAAACTTGAAAGAAACAAAATGAGTTCCATGTCCCTTAAACACAATCCCAATAGACTAACAAAGAAACAAATAACTGAAGCTATAAATATGTCATCCCGTTAAATATACGTGTAGCAATATTGTCCACTTACTAAGGGACAAGTAAAAGACAAGCATATTTAGGTAAGACATCAAAGAAATAGGACGATAAGTAAATAGAATTGAAGCTATAAAAAAAACATAATTTATGTAAGAACTTACCTGATAAATTAATTTCTTTCATATTAGCAAGAGTCCATGAGCTAGTGACGTATGGGATATACATTTCTACCAGGAGGGGCAAAGTTTCCCAAACCTCAAAATGCCTATAAATGCACCCCTCGCCACACCCACAATTCAGTTTAAAGAATAGCCAAGAAGTGGGGTGATAAGAATGGAGCGAAAGCACCAAAAATAAGGAATTGGAATAATTGTGCTTTATACAAAAAAATCATAACCACCACAAAAAGGGTGGGTCTCATGGACTCTTGCTAATATGAAAGAAATGAATTTATCAGGTAAGTTCTTACATAAATTATGTTTTCTTTCATGTAGTTAGCAAGAGTCTGTGAGCTAGTGACGTATGGGATAGCAGATACCCAAGATGTGGAACTTCCACGCAAGAGTCACTAGAGAGGGAGGGATAAAATAAAGACAGCCAATTCCACTGAAAAAATAATCCACAACCCAAATCAAAAGTTTTAATCTTAATAATGAAAAAAACTGAAATTATAAGCAGAAGAATCAAACTGAAACAGCTGCCTGAAGTACTTTTCTAGCAAAAACTGCTTCAGAAGAAGAGAAAACATCAAAATGGTAGAATTTTGTAAAAGTATGCAAAGAAGACCAAGTTGCTGCTTTGCAAATCTGATCAACAGAAGCTTCATTCCTAAAAGCCCAGGAAGTAGAAACTGACCTAGTAGAATGAGCCGTAATCCTTTGAGGCGGGGACTTACCCGACTCCACATAAGCATGATGAATCAAAGACTTTAACCAAGACGCCAAAGAAATGGCAGAAGCTTTCTGACCTTTCCTGGAACAAGAAAAGATAACAAATAGACTAGAAGTCTTTCTAAAATCTTTAGTAGCTTCAACATAATATTTCAAAGCTCTTACTACATCCAAAGAATGTAAAGATCTCTCCAGAGAATTCTTAGGATTAGGACACAATGAAGGGACAACAATTTCTCTACTAATGTTGTTAGAATTCACAACCTTAGGTAAAAATTGAAATGAAGTCCGCAACACCGCCTTATCCTGATGAAAAATCAGAAAAGGAGATTCACAAGAAAGAGCAGATAACTCAGAAACTCTTCTAGCAGAAGAGATGGCCAAAAGGAACAAAACTTTCCAAGAAAGTAATTTAATATCCAGAGAATGCATAGGTTCAAACGGAGGAGCCTGTAAAGCCCTCAGAACCAAATTATGACTCCAAGGAGGAGAGATTGACTTAATGACAGGTTTGATACGAACCAAAGCCTGTACAAAACAATGAATATCAGGAAGATTAGCAATCTTTCTGTGAAAAAGAACAGAAAGAGCAGAGATTTGTCCTTTCAAGGAACTTGCAGACAAACCTTTATCCAAACCATCCTGAAGAAACTGTAAAATTCTAGGAATTCTAAAAGAATGCCAGGCGAATTTATGAGAAGAACACCAAGAAATGTAAGTCTTCCAGACTCTATAATAAATCTTCCTAGACACAGATTTATGAGCCTGTAACATAGTATTAATTACTCAGTCAGAGAAACCTCTATGACTAAGAATCAAGCGTTCAATTTCCATATGTTCAAATTTAATGATTTGAGATCCTGATGGAAAAATGGGCCTTGAGATAGAAGGTCTGGTCTTAAAGGAAGTGTCCAAGGTTGGCAACTGGCCATCCGAATGAGATCCGCATACAAAAACCTGTAAGGCCATGCTGGAGCCACCAGCAGTACAAACGAACGTTCCATTAGAATTTTGGAAATCACTTTTGGAAGAAGAACTAGAGGTGGAAAGATATAGGCAGGATGATAATTCAAAGGAAGTGACAACGCATCCACTGCTTTCGCCTGAGGATCCCTGGATCTGGACAGATACCTGGGAAGTTTCTTGTTTAGATGAGAGGCCATCAGATCTATTTCTGGAAGTCCCTAGATTTGAACAATCTGAAGAAATACCTCTGGGTGAAGAGACCATTCGCCCGGATGTAACGTCTGGCGACTGAGATAATCCGCTTCCCAATTGTCTACACCTGGGATGTGAACCACAGAAATTAGACAGGAGCTGGATTCTGCCCATACAAGTATCCGAGATACTTCTTTCATAGCTTGAGGACTGTGAGTGCCACCTTGATGATTGACATACGCCACGGTTGTGACATTGTCTATCTGAAAACAAATAAACGATTCTCTCTTCAGAAGAGGCCAGAACTGAAGAGCTCTGAAAATCGCACGGAGTTCCAAAATGTTGATTGTTAATCTTCCCTTCTGAGATTCCCAAACCCCCTGCGCTGTCAGAGATCCCCATACAGCTCCCCAACCTGAAAGACTCGCATCTGTTGAGATCACAGTCCAGGTTGGATGAACAAAAGAGGCCCCTTGAATTAAACAATGGTGATTCAACCACCAAGTTAGAGAAGATTGAACATTGGGATTTAAGGATATTAATTGTGATATCTTTGCATAATCCCTGCACCACTGGTTCAGCATACAAAGCTGGAGAGGTCTCATGTGAAAAACGAGCAAAAGGGATCGCGTCCGATGCAGCATTCATGAGACCTAGAATTTCCATGCACAATGCTACCAAAGGGAACAATTAAGAATGAAGGTTTCGACAAGCTGAAACCAATTTCAGGCGTCTCTTTTCTGTTAGAGACAAAGTCATGAACACTGAATCTATTTGGAAACACCAAAAAGGTTACCTTTGTCTGAGGAATCAAGGAACTCTTTGGTAAATTGATCCTCCAACCATGTCTTTGAAGAAACAACACAAGTTGATTTGTATGAGATTCTGCAGAATGTAAAGACTGAGCAAGTACCAAGATATCGTCCAAATAAGGAAATACCGCAATACCCTGTTCTCTGATTACAGAGAGAAGGGCACGAGAACCTTCGAAAAGATCCTTGGAGCTGTTGCTAGGCCAAATGGAAGAGCAACAAACTGGTAATGCTTGTCTAGAAAAGAGAATCTCAGAAACGGATAATGATCTGGATGAATTGGAATATGAAGATATGCATCCTATAAGTCTATTGTAGACATATAATGCCCTTGCTGAACAAAAGGCAGAAAAGTCCTTATAGTCACCATTTTGAATGTTGGTATCCTTACATAACGATTCAATATTTTTAGATGCAGAACTGGTCTGAAGGAATTCTCCTTTTTTGGTACAATGAATAGATTTGAGTAAAACCCCAGACCCCGTTCCAGAACTGTAACTGGCATAATTACCCCAGCCGACTCTAGTTCTGAAACACATTTCAGAAACGCCTGAGCCTTCACTGGATTTACTGGAATGCGTGAGAGGAAAAATCTTCTCACAGGTGGCCTTACCTTGAAACCTATTCTGTACCCTTGTGAAACAATGTTCTGAATCCAAAGATTGTGAATCGAATTGATCCAAACATCTTTGAAAAATCGTAACCTGCCCCCTACCAGCTGTGCTGGAATGAGGGCCGCACCTTCTTGCGGATTTGGGAGCTGGTTTTGACTTTCTAAAAGGCTTGTATTTATTCCAGACTGGAGAAGGTTTCCAAATGGAGACCGTTCCTTTAGGGGAAGGGTCAGGCTTCTGCTCCTTATTCTAACGAAAGGAACAAAAACGATTAGCAGCCCTATATTTACCTTTAGATTTTTTGTCCTGAGGCAAAAAGGCTCCCTTCCCCCCAGTAACAGTTGAGATTATTGAATCCAACTGAGAACCAAATAATTTATTACCTTGGAAAGAGAGAGAAAGCAACGTTGACTTAGAAGTCATATCTGCATTCCAAGATTTAAGCCATAAAGCTCTTCTAGCTAAAATAGCTAAAGACATATACCTGACATCAATTCTGATATCAAAAATGGCATCACAAACAAAGTTATTAGCATGTTGAAGAAGTTTAACAATGCTATAAGCATTATGGTCTGATACTTGTTGCACTAAAGCCTCCAACCAAAAAGTGGAAGCTGCAGCAACATCAGCCAAAGAAATAGCAGGTCTAAGAAGATTACCTGAACATAAATAAGCTCTCTTTAGGAAGGATTCAAGCTTCCTATCTAAAGGATCCTTAAAGGAAGTACTATCTGCCGTAGGAATAGTAGTATGTTTAGCAAGAGTAGAGATAGCCCCATCAACTTTGGGGATTTTGTCCCAAAACTCTAATCTATCAGAAGGCACAGGGTACAATTTCTTAAATCTTGCAGAAGGAGTAAAGTAAGTACCCAGACTATTCCATTCCCTAGAAATCACTTCTGAAATAGCATCAGGGACTGGAAAAACTTCTGGAATAACTACATGAGGTTTAAAAACGGAATTTAAACGCTTAGCAGATTTAGTATCAAGAGGACAAGACTCCTCCATATCTAATGCAATCAACACTTCTTTAAGTAAAGAACGAATAAACTCCATCTTAAACAAATATGAAGATTTATCAGTATCAATATCTGAGGCAGAATCTTCTGAACCAGATAGATCCTCATCAGAAACAGATAAGTCAGAATGATGGTGGTCACTTAAAAATTCATCCGAAATATGAGAAGTTTTAAAACACCTTTTACGTTTACTGGAAGGAGGAATAACAGACAGAGCCTTCCTAATGGAATTAGAAACACATTCTTTTACATTAACAGGGACATCCTGAACATTAGATGTTGAAGGAACAACAACAGGTAAAGGATTATTACTAATGGAGACATTATCTGCATTGGAAAGTTTATCATGGCAACTAACACAATCTACAGCCGGAGGAACAGTTACCAAAAGTTTACAACAAATGCACTTAACTTTGGTAGAACCAGCAACAGGAAGCGTCTTTCCAGTAGTAGATTCTGATCCAGGGTCAGGTTGTGACATCTTGCAATATGTAATAGAAAAAACAACATATAAAGCAAAATTATCAAATTCCTTAAATTACAGTTTCAGGAATGGGAAAAAATGCAAAATAAACAAGCCTCTAGCAACCAGAAGCAACAAAAAAGTGAGACTTAAATAATGTGAGAAAAAAAGTGAAACAAGTATGACGCCCACATTTTTGGCGCCAAGTATGACGCCCACGTTATTGGCGCCAAGTACAATGCCCATATTTTTTGGCGCCAAGTATGATGCCACATCCTCTGACGCCGAAAACGACGCCCACATTTTTTGGCTCAAAAAAACGCCTGAATACACATGCGTCAAAAAAGGACGTAATTACAAACAAACTTCCAGCGTCAACTACGGTGCCGGAAATTTTCAAAATTTTGCGCCAAAAAAGTTTGCGCCAAGAATGACGCAATAAATTGAAGCATTATCAGCACCCGCGAGCCTAACAGCCCGCAGGGAAAAAAGTCAATTGAAAATTTTCAAGGTAAGAAAAAAATATTTATTCATATGCATTATCCCAAATAATGAAACTGACAGTCTGAATGAAGGAATACTGATTATCCTGAATCATGGCAAATATAAGTTTAAACACATATATTTAGAACTTTACATATAAAGTGCCCAACCATAGCTTAGAGTGTCATAAAAAATAAGACTTACTTACCCCAAGACACTCATCTACATATAGTAGATAGCCAAACCAGTGCTGAAACGAGAATCAGTAGAGGTAATGGTATATAAGAGTATATTGTCGATCTGAAAAGGGAGGTAGGAGAAGAAATCTCTATGACCGATAACAGAGAACCTATGAAATTTAAAGGAATTTAGATGAAGACCATTGTATTCAAATAGGCAATACTCTCTTCACATCCCTCTGACATTCACTGCACTCTGAGAGGAAAACCGGGCTTCAGCCTGCTGCAAAGCGCATATCAACGTAGAATCTAGCACAAACTTACTTCACCACCTCCATGGGAGGCAAAGTTTGTAAAACTGAATTGTGGGTGTTGTGGGGGGTGTATTTATAGGCATTTTGAGGTTTGGGAAACTTTGCCCCCCCTGGTAGGAATGTATATCCCATACGTCACTAGCTCATGGACTCTTGCCAATTACATGAAAGAAATAAAGAATAATAAGTAAAACTAAAAGGCATGTGTGATACAGTGATGCTGTGAAAAGGAAAAATGGACCTAGCACTGCTAGAAATAAGAAACGTCAAATGATCCAGATTCCAAATAAAATATATTGCACATGCATGTGAGAAAGTTTGCATAAACATTGGAATGAAAAATGACCCTTTATGATATGTGATAGTAACATCATCATACAGAGATGTACACAGACAGTAATAGCAGTAAAAATACGGAAAAAAGGAAATCTCCCCATACTACTCAACAAGCAAATATCTATCTATCTATCTATATACATATATAAAATGCAAGTGAGATGTGCTCTGCTAATATATACATAGAAAATAATGTTGTCTCAAAGTGCAAATCAAAGATGCATGCATGAAAGCCAAAATGCCTGAGGGAGGAAGGAAGCATAACAGAGCCTGGATAGCGATGGGCAACCATCTATTCTGTCCAGACAGAAAAAAAAGAATGCAATCAGGCAGGAAAAGGAGGGCTCCTATATCTGTAAAACATAGAGCTTCCTCCTTGCTTAAAGGGAATCCGTTTTTCATTGTTGAATGCTGCTAGGGTAAGCCAAGATATGCATGTCAGGATGGGACTTTAATCAGCCACGGCTTAAGGGATGCTCTTAACAGACAACAGAGATGACTTCTAGAAGATGCATTGCCTGAAACACTTATTTGCCAGAATAGTTTTGAAAATTCCTTTTGCTGTACGAATCAAACCCAATCAAGGGCCAGATTACAAGTGCGTTTTTACTGGCGCGTAAACTTCACTATAAGTAAGCTTTTTGCGCGTGTCTGGTTGTGCAAGTATTACAGGTTGTAAGTAAAAAGTTGGCACGCAAGCGAAACTCAACATGCGCTAACCAAATATCGAGACCCCGTTAATGTATTCTCCCCATATAAGCCAATAAAGAGCACAGAAAAAACCTAACACCTATTGCTCATGCGCTAACCCAACAGGAGATATGAATATTTCATATTCCAATGTTTTTCACATACATGTCATTATTATTTTATATGTATATCTATACCTGTATATCTAGTCCTATAAATATACTGTATAGGTATAGATATCTATTTTACATTAACATTATCACATTTATATATAGAAATATATATTTAATAATACAAATTTCATTTTATCTATGTAAAGAACATAGGAATGTAAAACATGTGTATTGCGCTTTACATTTTAGGTCTAACGCACTGTTGGGTTAGCGCACATGAAGAATTGCTATCCTCAATGCACGTTATTGAAATATTACATGTAAAATATTAAACAATATTAAAAAAAAATATATAAAAAATTATTATACATATTGGAATAAATTCTAAAATTATCCATAGAATATATATAAATATAATATAATTATTATAATATAATTGTTTTTTTACAGTATTTATAATCATTTTGAATAAAAAAAAAAATTTGTTTTTTATTTTTTAAAAAAAAGCTTTATTCATATCAAACATGTCATATAATGCAAATACATTGCACACTTCAGAAATGTCATAATACAATATATCATTGAGTTGGTCCCCTATGTAGGTAATACAGAGGCTTTGAATAAAAAGTTCATAATGCTAATAGAGTCTGTCATCTATACTTACAGCTGGGGCTCATGATTTGGAAACACGTTTTCTGATTCAGTGTACCTCTTTCTTATCCCCACATTTAGCAATTCAGACCACTTTTGGGCCTTAAACAAAATAATTTATAAACAATTGTGGGGGTATGCAGGGTAGGATGCAACATAACAAACAGAAAAAGACAAAACAACACAGAAAAAACTTATGTCTCAAGAAAACAAAGTATGATACTGAAAAAGGTTATTGGATTGTAATATAGTGGAGACACAAATAGCCAGAGATCTTATACATAATACCCACTACTGTTATTTCCAGGTAGGAAAAGAAAGATTTTAAGTAAGTGGATGCTATACTAAGCCTCAAGTACATTTGGGTAGGCCTCATGATAAGTTTGTTCAGGCCGACCATAGGGAAGGAGCGCTCTTATTATTAAGGAAATTTGCTTTCCGGGGGTATGAGGTAGACTAATTATTCCTATAATGTCAGGGCCCTGAGGTATTTGGGTGGATCTGCAGCAATGGGTGATAAGCAGAGCGTTCAACCAGTCGATAATATAGAAAGGATACTGTGGGCAAGGGAGGGTTCAATGTTGTGCTGCCAGGTACACTCAAAGACAAACAAACAACGGCAGTTTATCTATGTAATATCTGCATGTCCCCCCACCCGCCACCGCGGCCGCGAGCGAGGCAACAAGATGTGCGCTTGATTTGTACGCCATTAATATGATTAATAGTGCACCTCACAGCCTTCTTTCTGCTACCAAACTAACTATGATGTGGGTGGCCTCCCTCCCTCCTGCAGTTTTAACCCCCGTACGTTGAGCCACTTTCATTTATGTATTTTTAAGCGTAAATTCAGAACTACAAAGCTACAACACAAACATTTGTCAAAAGTCTAAACGGTTCACCAACATGTCAAACACATCAACAATATAATCTCACTGAAAGTCTGTTATAAAATATGTAGTTAAAGTGAGCTGTCAAAGTTGTTTCAGCATGCCAGACAGCGCAACCATATCCTCCAGTGAGGCCGCTAGGCAAGATTGTACATCTCCCCTCAATAGCATCATATGTCTGACAGTGGTAGTGTCGGGAGATGTTATACCGTGGATCATAGTCCCCGAGGAGTCACACCAGGCATCAGTGCCAACCATATGCCATGTACTGTCTAGCTTACCATCCGGGAACACGAGCATGGTAGATATGCTGAAAGTCTCCATATCGTCTCTACCCCGGGGCCCCCTCCAGGACCACGTGGCGACCACGGTAACTCTTAGTCCCATCTCGCCCATGTATGATGATCTGCAAAACCGGCGGGAGCCGTAAACTTGGCAGATGTAGTATATTTTCTCAGCCTTTTGGCATCGACGCTTGGGTGAGTTATACTCAGTTTCCCCATCTGGAGATGGTTCAATGCTGTTTCGGGAGCCATTTTAGAAGTGGCGGTGCTTCCCATGTTAGGCGGATCTGAGTTTGGGTAGAGGTTTGTAGCTTGCTTGTTATGCCAGATCGGGGCGTCCACTTCACCGCATATATTACCTTTAGTTGTCAGCGCCAAAGATATATTAAGGCTATTTCTTGGTAACCGAAGTGCTCTGTCTTTCAGCTTGGTAACTCGCCCGCCTTTTTTGAGCTTCAGGTTTAAACAGGGTCGATCTTTGCGGGTTGTTGTAGCGTTGACTCCATAACTTTAGTGGCTCCTACTTTTTCCATGAGAGACTGTATGTCTTGCTCCGAGGGAGCCTTGTCTATCAGTGCTTGCAGCAGGGCTTCAATTTTAGCGAGCCGGTTATCCATAGCAGCTGATGAGTCCTTGACCCACATGGTAGCTAACTGATGGTGCCGTCTGTGCTTACTGTATAAATGCCCTGTTTGAGGGCTTATGCCTATATGTAGTAAGAAAGGCTTGTACTAATCCATAAGGTTGTAGTAGTTAGATGAATTGACCAGTTCTGGCTAGACACCCCTGGAGCCCAGGGGGGGAGACGTTGCCTGTTAGGTCGCCGCCGCTACAGGCCCAAATTGTCCTATTCCACCTCCGGGATCATGAATACAGCACTTGAAGTTGTAACTTTGATTGTAGGTATAATACTACTCGTAATAGTGATCTAGGCTGTAGAATTATAACAATAACCGGTGGATTATTGATATTTCTCCCGGAGCTATAGAAGAGTGCGACTGCACAGAGCCGCTGCTTGGACACGCCCCCATTTTGAATAATTTTTATAATATTTCTTAATATTCTATATATAATATTTCAATATCGCACATTGAGGTTAGCAATTTTTCATGTGCACTAACCCGACACCTCGTTAGACCTAAATCGTGGTATCAAGTTAGTGCACATGTGTTGCCAGGCACTTTGTGTAGGGATGCCATGCCATGACTGACTTAAGGTTTATCATTATTGACCATGTCCCACCTCTACTGAGGGGAGGTGACAGGGGCATATTACTCTTGCAGAGAGAACCAGTGGATATTCAGGTTAGAAACACTGGTGCCTAAAGGGCTTAATGTACACCTAGATATGTAGTGTTTTTGTAAAAATACACTCTGCATTGTGGTGGATAGCTAAATGCCACTATGGTTGAAAATAATACTATAGTCTGCAATAGAACTCTGGGGGTTACGATATATGGCCACTATTAGGTGAAGTATATTAAATCCATTACATTGAAATGTATTCTCCCTATATAGTCACTGATGCAGTGTAGTTGTTTGTGCACTTGTACATACCTAATGTAGTCTAGGACCCATAGTGCTAACTAATGAGGCTTGCTCTCAGGGATGTATAGGGAGGTGTATATGCCTTGTAGTAATAATGTAGAGATTAGGTTGCAGCATAGAGTACTAAACAAACCAATAATTATATGTGACATTCAGTGTACAGTATCTTTTTATCATTATGGTAGTGTCTGTGTAGGCTGTCAGTGTCCGCTAGGCATAATGGGTGATCAGCTGTAGAGCGTATAGTCTGATACATTAATCTAAGTATAGATGGACATTTATGTTGTATTCATGATTGACTTATTACCTTGACTAAGACAGTAATTGAGGTTAGTATGTATCAGGCTAGGATGTAATTAGGCTAGGTTTTATCCTCACAGGACGCATATGTAATTTTTCTGACAGCGCCCACACTGTCAGTGTGCCGTGCTTTTTAACTTTGTTTTTTGTATTTTGATCTGCCAGGGCTGCCGTACGGACTCCCGGGTGGAGGGGACGCTACCCAGTCAGGATGGCAATTGGTGCAGGTAACACTTAAAAGTTTGTTTGGTTGGTAATTGTGTAAGTCTGAGGACGGGGGACTTTTCTTTGGAATCTTTATATATATATATATATATATATATATATATAAATATAATTTTTTTATTTTTTTTTACAGTATCTATAATCATTTTGAATAATTTTTATAATATTTTTTAATATTTTATACATAATATTTCAATAATGCACATTGAGGTTAGCAATTCTTCATGTGCACTAACTATATTTATATATAGAAATATATATTTAATAATAAAAATTTCATTTTATCTATGCAAAGAACATAGGAATGTAAAACGTGTATCGCGCTTCACATTTTAGGTCTAACACAGTGTTGAGTTAGCGCACATGAAGAATTGCTATCCTTAATATGCTATATTAAATGTAAAATATTAAACAAAAATATTAAAAATGATTATACATATTGGTATAAATTCTAAATTATCCATATAATATACATATAATTTTTTTTTACAGTATCTAATTATTTTTAATAATTTTTATAATTTTTATAATATTTTTATAATATTTTTTAATATTTTATATATAATATTTCCATAATGCACATTGAGGTTAGCAATTCTTCATGTGCACTAACTCAACACTGTGTTAGACCTAAATGGTCGCGAAGCAAATCACGCAAAGTTACAGTGAAAGTTGGAGCGGACGGATTAGTTGTAACATTCATAATTTCCGATTACAGCAAATTTACGTGCGATCGAACATGTAGTAAGTGGAAAAAGGCTTCGGAAAGATCAGTTGCGTAAAATTACGATCGCTGATGAAAATAGTGTTTTTTCGTCCAGATCGCAGATTGGTACATATGAGAAGCAGATCGTGAGCAAATTTTGACGCGGAAATACAGACGGACGGTCACTTCGAAGCTTAGTACATGGCGCCCAATGAGGTGATTTTACCTTTCTTAAATAGGGCACACAGTTGTAGCCCATCATGTCTATGATTACAGTTTATTGACCGAAACCGGTCAAACAACGCACTCTGTTTTGAAACAGCTGTTCATTTTCCTGATTTTACTTTTGGAATAAAGATTGATTTTTAGCCTCAAACGTTGGGACTTTTTGTTCTCCTTTTTTGCAATAGTTTAGTATGTTAAGTATTTTTTAAATCTGTTCTTAAAGAGACAGCAAAGTCAACATTAAACTGTAATGATTCAGATAGAGCATGAATTTGTTAACAATTTTCCAATTTACCTATATATTCTCTTTTGCTTTGTTCTTTTGTTATCCTTTGATGAAAAAAATACATAGGTAGGCTCAGCAGCACTACTGGGAGTTAGTTGGTGATTAGTGGCTGTGCATATATAGTCATTGACTATGCCAATGTGTTCAGCTCACTCCTAGTAGTATACTGCTGCTATTTCAGCAAAGGATACCAAGGGAACAAGGCACATTTGATAATAGAAATAAATTGAAAACTTGTTTCAAATTGTATCAATCAGAAAATCAACATTTTGGCTTTACCTTTAAGAATACTTTGTGAGATTTTGAAACTAGGATTATGATCAGTTTAACCATGTATTGAACTTGTAAGTATAAATCACTGTGGCTAGATCTTGATCAACAGGATGATGACCAAACAGTGTTTTTGAAATGAGGGCAGTTGAAACTTTGGAGAATACATGAAGAAAATTGAATTTTAGTTATGCATAGTTAGTCTAGCTTAGTCATACGATTACTATTATACAAGGTCTTCAATGCTAACCTTAAATATGGAGTAAAATGCAAAATACATTTTATCTCAAAACATGGAATATTTTTAATCAGATCCAATTTAGTCTGATAACATAGCAAGAGAGTATGTATCACACCTGTAACAGTTTGTCAATTTAATTAAAATAGGCAATAACCTCTCCTGGTATTTATGACTGCGTTTGTCAACTGACATGACAGCAACAATATATTTTCTGCCATATTTTCACATGTCCAAAGCTACAATGTCCCATTGGTGAAAAAGTGATAATGGTTATGGAGAAGGGGTTCCAAGACTGTACAACCGCAAGCTTTGCCAGTGATTGGCAACTGAATGCAGGTGCAGCTCTTGATTGGGAGGGTGTTCTGCTTTTAGAGCATCATTTTTTCCACTAGAATTTCCTTTTAAAAGCTAATATTATAAAAATGTAGTAAAAGGGATAGATGCATTAGGTTTACAGAGGTGGTTTAGTAGGTTCAGGAATATTTTACAGAAGCAGTTCTTTTCAGAAACGGTATGTAGGGAATACACTTCCATTTAAGGTATTATGGAAAATGGCTGTAAAGGAATTAAAAAATGTCTAGGAAATAAACAGAAGTCAAGTCCTACAAAAAAAAGTGTGGGAACTCACAAAGACTTCCACACCCTTACAATTAATATTGTTTTATACACACACACACTTACATACACACACTGCATTTATATGTATATAATCATTATCTATACACCTTGGTTAGCTAAATAATCCCAGACCAATCCACAGAGAAACGTAAGCCTCATGTGTTCCACACAGTGTGGGGGGAGAACACAGCAGGAGCATTGACAGTCTTGCATTTAGTGTATTGTAGGAAGTGCTACTGCCCATTACTAGAGGATCTCACTTCCCCTCTAACCAGACTATGATTCTTGCTCTATGTCCAGGGGGAACTTAGTTCCTCCTGCAAAAATAGTGCAGGAACTCCATTCCCAATGTGTTCCCGCTGGACTTGACCCCTGGATATGCATTAAAAGGACACTGAACCCAAATTTTTTCTTTCATAATTCAGATAGAGCATGCAATTTTAAGCAACTTTCTAATTTACTCTTATTATCATTTTTTCTTCATTCTCTTGGTATCTTTATTTGAAATGCAAGAATGTAAGTTTAGATGCCGGCCCATTTTTGTGAACAACCTGGGTTGTTCTTGCTGATTGGTGGATAAATTCATCCACCAATAAAAATGTGCTGTCCAGAGTACTGAAACAAAAAACAAAATTTATGCTTACCTAATAAATTTATTTCTCTTGTGGTGTATCCAGTCCACGGGTTCATCCAGTACTTGTGGGATATTCTCCTTCTCAACAGGAAGCTGCAAGAGGACACCCACAGCAGAGCTGTCTATATAGCTCCTCCCCTAACTGCCACCCCCAGTCATTCGACCGAAGACAAGCAAGAAAAAAAGGAGAAACTATAGGGTGCAGTGGTGACTGTAGTTTAAAAATAAAAAAACACCTGCCTTAAAATGACAAGGCGGGACGTGGACTGGATACACCACAAGAGAAATAAATTTATCAGGTAAGCATAAATTTTGTTTTCTCTTGTAAAGGTGTATCCAGTCCACGGGTTGATCCATTACTTGTGGGATACCAATACCAAAGCTTTAGGACACGGATGAAGGGAGGGACAAGGCAGGAACTTAAACGGAAGGCACCACTGCCTGTAAGACCTTTCTCCCAAAAATAGCCTCCGAAGAAGCAAAAGTATCAAATTTATAGAATTTAGAAAAGGTATGAAGCGAAGACCAAGTCGCCGCCTTACAAATCTGTTCAACAGAGGCCTCATGTTTAAAAGCCCATGTGGAAGCTACTACTCTAGTAGAATGAGCTGTAATTCTTTCAGGAGGCTGCTGGCCAGCAGTCTCATAAGCTAAGCGTATTATACTTCTTAGCCAAAAAGAAAGAGAAGTTGCCGAAGCCTTTTGGCCTCTCCTCTGTCCAGAGTAGACAACAAACAAAGCAGATGTTTGATGAAAATCCTTTGTAGCTTGTAAATAAAACTTTAAAGCACGAACCACTTCAAGATTGTGTAATAGACGTTCCTTCTTTGAAGAAGGATTAGGACATAGTGAAGGAACAACAATCTCCTGATTGATATTCTTATTAGATAGCACCTTAGGAAGAAACCCAGGTTTGGTATGTAACACTACCTTATCTGCATGGAAATCAGATAAGGGGAATCACATTGTAAAGCAGATAACTCTGAAACTCTTCGAGCCAAGGAGATAGCTACTAAAAACAGAACTTTCCAAGATAAAAGCTTAATATCTATGGAATGCAAAGGTTCAAACGGAACCCCTTGAAGAACTTTAAGAACTAAATTTAAACTCCATGGCGGAGCAACAGGTTTAAACACAGGCTTGATCCTAACTAAAGCCTGACAAAATGCCTGAACGTCTGGAACCTCAGCCAGACGTTTGTGCAAAAGAATAGACAGAGCAGAAATCTGTCCCTTTAAGGAGCTAGCTGACAAACCCTTCTCCAATCCTTCGTGGAGAAAAGATAATATCCTAGGAATCCTGACCTTACTCCATGAGTAACCCTTGGATTCACACCAATGAAGATATTTACACCATATCTTATGATAGATTTTCCTGGTGACAGGCTTTCGAGCCTGAATTAAGGTATCAATGACTGATTCGGAAAAAACATGCTTTGATAGAATCAAGCATTCAATCTCCAAGCAGTCAGACGTAGAGAAATTAGATTTGGATGTTTGAAGGCACCTTGAAGTAGAAGGTCCTGCCTTAGCGGCAGAGTCCATGGTGGAAAAGATGACATGTCCACCAGATCTGCATACCAAGTCCTGCGTGGCCACGCAGGGGCTATCAAGATCACCGAAGCTCTCTCCTGCTTGATCTTGGCAATCAGACAATCGAGCAGAGGAAACGGTGGAAACACATAAGCCAGGCTGAAGGACCAGGGTGCTGCTAGAGCATCTATCATCGCTGCCTTGGGATCCCTGGACCTGGACCCGTAACAAGGAAGCTTGGCGTTCTGATGAGACGCCATGAGATCCAGTTCTGGTTTGCCCCAAAGTTGGATCAACTGGGCAAATACCTCCGGATGGAGCTCCCACTCCCCCGGATGAAAAGTCTGCCGACTTAGAAAATCTGCCTCCCAGTTCTCTACTCCTGGGATATAGATAGCTGAGAGATGGCAAGAGTGAACCTCTGCCCATAGAATTATCTTTGAAACCTCCAACATTGCCAGGGGGCTCCTTGTTCCCCCCTGATGGTTGATATAGGCTACAGTCATGATGTTGTCCGACTGAAATCTGATGAACCTGACCGCAGGTAGCTGAGGCCAAGCCTGAAGAGCATTGAATATCGCTCTTAGTTCCAGAATGTTTATCGGAAGGGCCGCCTCCTGAGTCCACAAACCCTGAGCCTGCAGGGAATTCCAGACTGCACCCCAGCCCCTATGTAGGTAATACAGGGGCTTTGAATAAAAAGTTCATAATGCTAATAGAGTCTGTCATCTATACTTACAGCTGGGGCTCATGATTTGGAAACACGTTTTCTGATTCAGTGTACCTCTTTCGTATCCCCACATTTAGCAATTCAGACCACTTTTGGGCCTTAAACAAAATAATTTATAAACAATTGTGGGGGTATGCAGGGTAGGATGCAACATAACAAACAGAAAAAGACAAAACAACACAGAAAAAACTTATGTCTCAAGAAAACAAAGTATGATACTGAAAAAGGTTATTGGATTGTAATATAGTGGAGACACAAATAGCCAGAGATCTTATACATAATACCCACTACTGTTATTTCCAGGTAGGAAAAGAAAGATTTTAAGTAAGTGGATGCTATACTAAGCCTCAAGTACATTTGGGTAGGCCTCATGATAAGTTTGTTCAGGCCGACCATAGGGAAGGAGCGCTCTTATTATTAAGGAAATTTGCTTTCCGGGGGTATGAGGTAGACTAATTATTCCTATAATGTCAGGGCCCTGAGGTATTTGGGTGGATCTGCAGCAATGGGTGATAAGCAGAGCGTTCAAACAGTCGATAATATAGAAAGGATACTGTGGGCAAGGGAGGGTTCAATGTTGTGCTGCCAGGTACACTCAAAGACAAACAAACAACGGCAGTTTATCTATGTAATATCTGCATGTCCCCCCACCCGCCACCGCGGCCGCGAGCGAGGCAACAAGATGTGCGCTTGATTTGTACGCCATTAATATGATTAATAGTGCACCTCACAGCCTTCTTTCTGCTACCAAACTAACTATGATGTGGGTGGCCTCCCTCCCTCCTGCAGTTTTAACCCCCGTACGTTGAGCCACTTTCATTTATGTATTTTTAAGCGTAAATTCAGAACTACAAAGCTACAGCACAAACATTTGTCAAAAGTCTAAACGGTTCACCAACATGTCAAACACATCAACAATATAATCTCACTGAAAGTCTGTTATAAAATATGTAGTTAAAGTGAGCTGTCAAAGTTGTTTCAGCATGCCAGACAGCGCAACCATATCCTCCAGTGAGGCCGCTAGGCAAGATTGTACATCTCCCCTCAATAGCATCATATGTCTGACAGTGGTAGTGTCGGGAGATGTTATACCGTGGATCATAGTCCCCGAGGAGTCACACCAGGCATCGGTGCCAACCATATGCCATGTACTGTCTAGCTTACCATCCGGGAACACGAGCATGGTAGATATGCTGAAAGTCTCCATATCGTCTCTACCCCGGGGCCCCCTCCAGGACCATGTGGCGACCACGGTAACTCTAAGTGCCATCTCGCCCATGTATGATGATCTGCAAAACCGGCGTGAGCCGTAAACTTGGCAGATGTAGTATATTTTCTCAGCCTGTTGGCATCGACGCTTGGGTGAGTTATACTCAGTTTCTCCATCTGGAGATGGTTCAATGCTGTTTCGGGAGCCATTTTAGAAGTGGCGGTGCTTCCCATGTTAGGTGGATCTGAGGTTAGGTAGAGGTTTGTAGCTTGCTTGTTATGCCAGATCGGGGCGTCCACTTCACCGCATATATTACCTTTAGTTGTCAGCGGCAAAGATATATTAAGGCTATTGCTTCGTAACCGAAGTGCTCTGTCTTTCAGCTTGGTAACTCGCCCGCCTTTTTTGAGCTTCAGGTTTAAATCAGGGTCGATCTTTGCGGGTTGTTGTAGCGTTGACTCCATAACTTTAGTGGCTCCTACTTTTTTCCATGAGAGACTGTATGTCTTGCTCCGAGGGAGCCTTGTCTATCAGTGCTTGCAGCAGGGCTTCAATTTTAGCGAGCCGGTTATCCATAGCGGCTGATGAGTCCTTGACCCACATGGTAGCTAACTGATGGTGCCGTCTGTGCTTACTGTATAAATGCGCTGTTTGAGGGCTTATGCCTATATGTAGTAAGAAAGGCTTGTACTAATCCATAAGGTTGTAGTAGTTAGATGAATTGACCAGTTCTGGCTAGACACCCCTGGAGCCCAGGGGGGGAGACGTTGCCTGTTAGGTCGCCGCCACTACAGGCCCAAATTGTCCTATTCCACCAGGCTGTAGAATTATAACAATAACCGGCGGATTATTGATATTTCTTCCGGAGCTATAGAAGAGTGCGACTGCACAGAGCCGCTGCTTAGACACGCCCCCATTTTGAATAATTTTTATAATATTTCTTAATATTCTATATATAATATTTCAATATCGCACATTGAGGTTAGCAATTTTTCATGTGCACTAACCCGACACCTCGTTAGACCTAAATCGTGGTATCAAGTTAGTGCACATGTGTTGCCAGGCACTTTGTGTAGGGATGCCATGCCATGACTGACTTAAGGTTTATCATTATTGACCATGTCCCACCTCTACTGAGGGGAGGTGACAGGGGCATATTACTCTTGCAGAGAGAACCAGTGGATATTCAGGTTAGAAACACTGGTGCCTAAAGGGCTTAATGTACACCTTGATATGTAGTGTTTTTGTAAAAATACACTCTGCATTGTGGTGGATAGCTAAATGCCACTATGGTTGAAAATAATACTATAGTCTGCAATAGAACTCTGGGGGTTACGCTATATGGCCACTATTAGGTGAAGTATATTACATCCATTACATTGAAATGTATTCTCCCTATATAGTCACTGATGCAGTGTAGTTGTTTGTGCACTTGTACATACCTAATGTAGTCTAGGACCCATAGTGCTAACTAATGAGGCTTGCTCTCAGGGATGTATAGGGAGGTGTATATGCCTTGTAGTAATAATGTAGAGATTAGGTTGCAGCATAGAGTACTAAACAATCCAATAATTATATGTGACATTCAGTGTACAGTATCTTTTTATCATTATGGTAGTGTCTGTGTAGGCTGTCAGTGTCCGCTAGGCATAATGGGTGATCAGCTGTAGAGCGTATAGTCTGATACATTAATCTAAGTATAGATGGACGTTTATGTCGTATTCATGATTGACTTATTACCTTGACTATGACAGTAATTGAGGTTAGTATGTATCCGGCTAGGATGTAATTAGGCTAGGTTTTATCCTCACAGGACGCATATGTAATTTTTCTGACAGCGCCCACACTGTCAGTGTGCCGTGCTTTTTAACTTTGTTTTTTGTATTTTGATCTGCCAGGGCTGCCGTACGGACTCCCGGGTGGAGGGGACGCTACCCAGTCAGGATGGCAATTGGTGCAGGTAACACTTAAAAGTTTGTTTGGTTGGTAATTGTGTAAGTCTGAGGACGGGGGGACTTTTCTTTGGAATCTTTATATATATATATATATATATATATTTTTTTTTTTTTTTTTTTTACAGTATCTATAATCATTTTGAATAATTTTTATAATATTTTTTAATATTTTATATATAATATTTCAATAATGCACATTGAGGTTAGCAATTCTTCATGTGCACTAACTATATTTATATATAGAAATATATATTTAATAATAAAAAATTCATTTTATCTATGTAAAGAACATAGGAATGTAAAACGTGTATCGCGCTTCACATTTTAGGTCTAACACAGTGTTGAGTTAGCGCACATGAAGAATTGCTATCCTTAATATGCTATATTAAATGTAAAATATTAAACAATTATTTAAAAAAAAATATTAAAAATGATTATTCATATTGGAATAAATTCTAAATTATCCATAATATATATATATATATATATATATATATATATATATATATATATATATATATATATATATAAATTTTACAGTATCTAATTATTTTGAATAATTTTTATATTTTTTAATATTTTATATATAATATTTCCATAATGCACATTGAGGTTAGCAATTCTTCATGTGCACTAACCTGACACCGCATTAGACCTAAATCTTGGTGTCAAGTTAGTGCACATGAAGAATTACTAATCTTGCATCTCATTATATATTTTTAAAAATTAATAATAATAATTAAAAAATTGTATATATACTGTAATATATAAATAATAATTGGATACTTGCATAGCGCACAACCTCGAACTTAATAAACTCGCGGCACTGATAACAACAACTTAATGGTACTCATTTTACCAACCTCGGAGGTATGAAAGGCTGAGTGGACCTTGCTGGAATTGAACCTGCAACCCTTGGGTTGCCACAGATCTCTGTAACAGTGCATTAGCATGATGAGCTATCTGTCTGGCTTATTATGCATTAATAAGCTTTATTTACAGTATCTATAATAATCTTTAATAATTATAAATAATATTTTCAATATTTTGTATTTAATATTTCAATAATGCGATGTAAGATTAGTAATTCTTCATATGCGCTAACCCGACACTGTGTTAGACATAAATCGAGAATCCCAATACGCGCTATGCATATTTTACATTCCTATGTTCTTCACATAGAAAAACATGTCATTTTTATTATTAAATATATAGTGCTCTATATATGTGTTAATTTAAAATAGATATCTATATCTATAGGAATAGATATAAAGGTAAAGGTATATATATATATATATATATATATATATGTGTGTGTATTTACAATAAAAATTACATTATCCTGTAGGTAAAATACCATTTGCTTTTAGCCAATGGGCGCCATGTACTAAGGAGTTAATTTTTTCGCACAGACCGTATCGAAATAACCCACCGGCATTCGCACCATGCGGATGGCACTTCGCTACATGAATGTACTAAAAACCAAGCCGTAAAATTTCGCGTCTATTGTGTGTCGAAGACAATCGGATTATTGATAACTTTGAAGCTTCGTTCGGTGCGAAAGGTGTGAATAACCATTCTCTACTGAAATAACCAGCGTCCCCTATGAAAAAAATTAAAAAGTATTAACATTTCAAAGATGATAAAGACGATAATTTCAATGAACTATGTTTTTTAGTTAAATCTATCATCACAATGCATGACATAAACTACGTTTGACAATTATAATAATACTGTAACATAACATCACATAATATAATTACCTAACAGCCATCCTTCAGGCATCTCTCCCTCCTCAAACTTCCGATATAACCCAGACTGACGCAAGATATACGAATCATGGCAGGATCCAGGGAAGTTGGAACGGACACTGATTATTTTCATGTTATGGCCACACACCATCTGAACATTGAGGGAATGGTACTGTTTTCTGTTCCGGAAAACTTCCTCACGTTCTCGGGATGGTTTGACTGCAACATGGGTGCAATTGATGGCTCCAAGTACATTGGGCATTCCGGCCATTCTATAAAAATTAGACTTCACAGATTGCCACTCTTCTGGAGTCGCTGGAAGGCACACGTACCTTGGAAAGACGACCATCAAAGCATCAATAACCTTGGTTAGGTGCCTCGAAAAAGCAGACTGGCTGATTCCAATTATAACACAAGACACAGCTTGGAATGAACCAGTGGCAAAAAAGTGTAAGGCTGCCAACAGTTTTAATAGTCCGGGTATGGCTTGTGCACGCGCTGTCATAGGTTCCAGGTATTCTGCTATTTCATAGTAAAGTTCCATAAGAGCTTCTCTGTCCAAACGGAATCTCTGGATAATCTCTCGATCAGAAATGCTTTCCAAACCCATACGTGGAAGGAAAACTCTAGGGACTCTAATTCTTCTACCTCTCCTTCTTTGCAAGTTGTCAATCGGTGCCTGTATAGCCCTTCTTCCTCGTAATTTAATTAATCGGAAAATAAACATGTGTAAAAGTGTCTCCATCTTTATTCAGTGATCCAAAAACCAATAATGCTACAATAGTAGTCTAGTCCTTTCACTTAAGTACTTCTACCTGGCGTCAGGCTGAGACGCCCTATAGTTTTCTATTGTATTCACTACCTAAATGGTCGCAAAGCAAATCACGCGAAGTTACAGTGAAAGTTGGAGCGGACGGATTAGTTGTAACATTCATAATTTTCGATTACAGCGAATTTACGTGCGATCGAACATGTAGTAAGTGGAAAAAGGCTTCGGAACGATCAGTTGCGTAAAATTACGATCGCTGATGAAAATAGTGGTTTTTCGACCAGATCGCATATTGGTACATACGAGAAGCAGATCGTGAGCGAATTTTGACGCAGAAATACAGACGGACGGTCACTTCGAAGCTTAGTACATGGCGCCCAATGAGGTGATTTTACCTTTCTTAAATAGGGCACACAGTTGTAGACCATCATGTCTATGATTACGGTTTATTGACCAAAACCGGTCAAACAACCCACTCTGTTTTGAAACAGCTGTTCATTTTCCTGATTTTACTTTTGGAATAAAGATTGATTTTTAGCCTCAAACGTTGGGACTTTTTGTTCTCCTTTTTTGCAATAGTTTAGTATGTTACGTATTTTTTAAATCTGTTCTTAAAGAGACAGCAAAGTCAACATTAAACTGTAATGATTCAGATAGAGCATGAATTTGTTAACAATTTTCCAATTTACCTATATATTCTCTTTTGCTTTGTTCTTTTGTTATCCTTTGATGAAAAAGATACATAGGTAGGCTCAGCAGCACTACTGGGAATTAGTTGGTGATTAGTGGCTGTGCATATATAGTCATTGACTATGCCAATGTGTTCAGCTCACTCCTAGTAGTATACTGCTGCTATTTCAGCAAAGGATACCAAGGGAACAAGGCACATTTGATAATAGAAATAAATTGAAAACTTGTTTCAAATTGTATCAATCAGAAAATCAACATTTTGGCTTTACCTTTAAGAATACTTTGTGAGATTTTGAAACTAGGATTATTATCAGTTTAACCATGTATTGAACTTGTAAGTATAAATCACTGTGGCTAGATCTTGATCAACAGGATGATGACCAAACAGTGTTTTTGAAATGAGGGCAGTTGAAACTTTGGAGAATACATGAAGAAAATTGAATTTTAGTTATGCATAGTTAGTCTAGCTTAGTCATACGATTACTATTATACAAGGTCTTCAATGCTAACTTTAAATATGGAGTAAAATGCAAAATACATTTTATCTCAAAACATGGAATATTTTTAATCAGATCCAATTTAGTCTGATAACATAGCAAGAGAGTATGTATCACACCTGTAACAGTTTGTCAATTTAATTAAAATAGGCAATAACCTCTCCTGGTATTTATGACTGCGTTTGTCAACTGACATGACAGCAACAATATATTTTCTGCCATATTTTCACATGTCCAAAGCTACAATGTCCCATTGGTGAAAAAGTGATAATGGTTATGGAGAAGGGGTTCCAAGACTGTACAACCGCAAGCTTTGCCAGTGATTGGCAACTGAATGCAGGTGCAGTTCTTGATTGGGAGGGTGTTCTGCTTTTAGAGCATCATTTTTTCCACTAGAATTTCCTTTTAAAAGCTAATATTATAAAAATGTAGTAAAAGGGATAGATGCATTAGGTTTACAGAGGTGGTTTAGTAGGTTCAGGAATATTTTACAGAAGCAGTTCTTTTCAGAAACGGTATGTAGGGAATACACTTCCATTTAAGGTATTATGGAAAATGTCTGTAAAGGAATTAAAAAATGTCTAGGAAATAAACAGAAGTCAAGTCCTACAAAAAAAAGTGTGGGAACTCACAAAGACTTCCACACCCTTACAATTAATATTGTTTTATACACACACACACTTACATACACACACTGCATTTATATGTATATAATCATTATCTATACACCTTGGTTAGCTAAATAATCCCAGACCAATCCACAGAGAAATGTAAGCCTCATGTGTTCCACACAGTGTGGGGGGAGAACACAGCAGGAGCATTGACAGTCTTGCATTTAGTGTATTGTAGGAAGTGCTACTGCCCATTACTAGAGGATCTCACTTCCCCTCTAACCAGACTATGATTCTTGCTCTATGTCCAGGGGGAACTTAGTTCCTCCGGCAAAAATAGTGCAGGAACTCCATTCCCAATGTGTTCCCGCTGGACTTGACCCCTGGATATGCATTAAAAGGACACTGAACCCAAATTTTTTCTTTCATAATTCAGATAGAGCATGCAATTTTAAGCAACTTTCTAATTTACTCTTATTATCATTTTTTCTTCATTCTCTTGGTATCTTTATTTGAAATGCAAGAATGTAAGTTTAGATGCCGGCCCATTTTTGTGAACAACCTGGGTTGTTCTTGCTGATTGGTGGATACATTAATCCACCAATAAAAATGTGCTGTCCAGAGTACTGAAACAAAAAACAAAATTTATGCTTACCTAATAAATTTATTTCTCTTGTGGCGTATCCAGTCCACGGGTTCATTCAGTACTTGTGGGATATTCTCCTTCTCAACAGGAAGCTGCAAGAGGACACCCACAGCAGAGCTGTCTATATAGCTCCTCCCCTAACTGCCACCCCCAGTCATTCGACCGAAGACAAGAAAGAAAAAAAGGAGAAACTATAGGGTGCAGTGGTGACTGTAGTTTAAAAATAAAAAACACCTGCCTTAAAATGACAAGGCGGGACGTGGACTGGATACACCACAAGAGAAATAAATTTATCAGGTAAGCATAAATTTTGTTTTCTCTTGTAAAGGTGTATCCAGTCCACGGGTTGATCCATTACTTGTGGGATACCAATACCAAAGCTTTAGGACACGGATGAAGGGAGGGACAAGGCAGGAACTTAAACGGAAGGCACCACTGCCTGTAAGACCTTTCTCCCAAAAATAGCCTCAGAAGAAGCAAAAGTATCAAATTTATAGAATTTAGAAAAGGTATGAAGCGAAGACCAAGTTGCCGCCTTACAAATCTGTTCAACAGAGGCCTCATGTTTAAAAGCCCATGTGGAAGCTACTACTCTAGTAGAATGAGCTGTAATTCTTTCAGGAGGCTGCTGGCCAGCAGTCTCATAAGCTAAGCGTATTATACTTCTTAGCCAAAAAGAAAGAGAAGTTGCCGAAGCCTTTTGGCCTCTCCTCTGTCCAGAGTAGACAACAAACAAAGCAGATGTTTGATGAAAATCCTTTGTAGCTTGTAAATAAAACTTTAAAGCACGAACCACTTCAAGATTGTGTAATAGACGTTCCTTCTTTGAAGAAGGATTAGGACATAGTGAAGGAACAACAATCTCCTGATTGATATTCTTATTAGATAGCACCTTAGGAAGAAACCCAGGTTTGGTATGTAACACTACCTTATCTGCATGGAAATCAGATAAGGGGAATCACATTGTAAAGCAGATAACTCTGAAACTCTTCGAGCCAAGGAGATAGCTACTAAAAACAGAACTTTCCAAGATAAAAGCTTAATATCTATGGAATGCAAAGGTTCAAACGGAACCCCTTGAAGAACTTTAAGAACTAAATTTAAACTCCATGGCGGAGCAACAGGTTTAAACACAGGCTTGATCCTAACTAAAGCCTGACAAAATGCCTGAACGTCTGGAACCTCAGCCAGACGTTTGTGCAAAAGAATAGATAGAGCAGAAATCTGTCCCTTTAAGGAGCTAGCTGACAAACCCTTCTCCAATCCTTCGTGGAGAAAAGATAATATCCTAGGAATCCTGACCTTACTCCATGAGTAACCCTTGGATTCACACCAATGAAGATATTTACACCATATCTTATGATAGATTTTCCTGGTGACAGGCTTTCGAGCCTGAATTAAGGTATCAATGACTGATTCGGAAAAAACATGCTTTGATAGAATCAAGCATTCAATCTCCAAGCAGTCAGACGTAGAGAAATTAGATTTGGATGTTTGAAGGCACCTTGAAGTAGAAGGTCCTGCCTTAGTGGCAGAGTCCATGGTGGAAAGGATGACATGCCCACCAGATCTGCATACCAAGTCCTGCGTGGCCACGCAGGGGCTATCAAGATCACCGAAGCTCTCTCCTGCTTGATCTTGGCAATCAGACAATCGAGCAGAGGAAACGGTGGAAACACATAAGCCAGGCTGAAGAACCAGGGTGCTGCTAGAGCATCTATCGTCGCTGCCTTGGGATCCCTGGACCTGGACCCGTAACAAGGAAGCTTGGCGTTCTGATGAGACGCCATGAGATCCAGTTCTGGTTTGCCCCAAAGTTGGATCAATTGGGCAAATACCTCCGGATGGAGCTCCCACTCCCCCGGATGAAAAGTCTGCCGACTTAGAAAATCTGCCTCCCAGTTCTCTACTCCTGGGATATAGATAGCTGAGAGATGGCAAGAGTGAACCTCTGCCCATAGAATTATCTTTGAAACCTCCAACATTGCCAGGGGGCTCCTTGTTCCCCCCTGATGGTTGATATAGGCTACAGTCATGATGTTGTCCGACTGAAATCTGATGAACCTGACCGCAGGTAGCTGAGGCCAAGCCTGAAGAGCATTGAATATCGCTCTTAGTTCCAGAATGTTTATCGGAAGGGCCGCCTCCTGAGTCCACAAACCCTGAGCCTGCAGGGAATTCCAGACTGCACCCCAGCCCCTATGTAGGTAATACAGGGGCTTTGAATAAAAAGTTCATAATGCTAATAGAGTCTGTCATCTATACTTACAGCTGGGGCTCATGATTTGGAAACACGTTTTCTGATTCAGTGTACCTCTTTCGTATCCCCACATTTAGCAATTCAGACCACTTTTGGGCCTTAAGCAAAATAATTTATAAACAATTGTGGGGGTATGCAGGGTAGGATGCAACATAACAAACAGAAAAAGACAAAACAACACAGAAAAAACTTATGTCTCAAGAAAACAAAGTATGATACTGAAAAAGGTTATTGGATTGTAATATAGTGGAGACACAAATAGCCAGAGATCTTATACATAATACCCACTACTGTTATTTCCAGGTAGGAAAAGAAAGATTTTAAGTAAGTGGATGCTATACTAAGCCTCAAGTACATTTGGGTAGGCCTCATGATAAGTTTGTTCAGGCCGACCATAGGGAAGGAGCGCTCTTATTATTAAGGAAATTTGCTTTCCGGGGGTATGAGGTAGACTAATTATTCCTATAATGTCAGGGCCCTGAGGTATTTGGGTGGATCTGCAGCAATGGGTGATAAGCAGAGCGTTCAATCAGTCGATAATATAGAAAGGATACTGTGGGCAAGGGAGGGTTCAATGTTGTGCTGCCAGGTACACTCAAAGACAAACAAACAACGGCAGTTTATCTATGTAATATCTGCATGTCCCCCCACCCGCCACCGCGGCCGCGAGCGAGGCAACAAGATGTGCGCTTGATTTGTACGCCATTAATATGATTAATAGTGCACCTCACAGCCTTCTTTCTGCTACCAAACTAACTATGATGTGAGTGGCCTCCCTCCCTCCTGCAGTTTTAACCCCCGTATGTTGAGCCACTTTCATTTATGTATTTTTAAGCGTAAATTCAGAACTACAAAGCTACAGCACAAACATTTGTCAAAAGTCTAAACGGTTCACCAACATGTCAAACACATCAACAATATAATCTCACTGAAAGTCTGTTATAAAATATGTAGTTAAAGTGAGCTGTCAAAGTTGTTTCAGCATGCCAGACAGCGCAACCATATCCTCCAGTGAGGCCGCTAGGCAAGATTGTACATCTCCCCTCAATAGCATCATATGTCTGACAGTGGTAGTGTCGGGAGATGTTATACCGTGGATCATAGTCCCCGAGGAGTCACACCAGGCATCGGTGCCAACCATATGCCATGTACTGTCTAGCTTACCATCCGGGAACACGAGCATGGTAGATATGCTGAAAGTCTCCATATCGTCTCTACCCCGGGGCCCCCTCCAGGACCATGTGGCGACCACGGTAACTCTAAGTCCCATCTCGCCCATGTATGATGATCTGCAAAACCGGCGTGAGCCGTAAACTTGGCAGATGTAGTATATTTTCTCAGCCTGTTGGCATCGACGCTTGGGTGAGTTATACTCAGTATCTCCATCTGGAGATGGTTCAATGCTGTTTCGGGAGCCATTTTAGAAGTGGCGGTGCTTCCCATGTTAGGTGGATCTGAGGTTAGGTAGAGGTTTGTAGCTTGCTTGTTATGCCAGATCGGGGCGTCCACTTCACCGCATATATTACCTTTAGTTGTCAGCGGCAAAGATATATTAAGGCTATTGCTTGGTAACCGAAGTGCTCTGTCTTTCAGCTTGGTAACTCGCCCGCCTTTTTTGAGCTTCAGGTTTAAATCAGGGTTGATCTTTGCGGGTTGTTGTAGCGTTGACTCCATAACTTTAGTGGCTCCTACATTTTTCCATGAGAGACTGTATGTCTTGCTCCGAGGGAGCCTTGTCTATCAGTGCTTGCAGCAGGGCTTCAATTTTAGCGAGCCGGTTATCCATAGTGGCTGATGAGTCCTTGACCCACATGGTAGCTAACTGATGGTGCCGTCTGTGCTTACTGTATAAATGCGCTGTTTGAGGGCTTATGCCTATATGTAGTAAGAAAGGCTTGTACTAATCCATAAGGTTGTAGTAGTTAGATGAATTGACCAGTTCTGGCTAGACACACCTGGAGCCCAGGGGGGGAGACGTTGCCTGTTAGGTCGCCGCCGCTACAGGCCCAAATTGTCCTATTCCACCAGGCTGTAGAATTATAACAATAACCGGCGGATTATTGATATTTCTCCCGGAGCTATAGAAGAGTGCGACTGCACAGAACCGCTGTTTAGACACGCCCCCATTTTGAATAATTTTTATAATATTTCTTAATATTCTATATATAATATTTCAATATCGCACATTGAGGTTAGCAATTTTTCATGTGCACTAACCCGACACCTCGTTAGACCTAAATCGTGGTATCAAGTTAGTGCACATGTGTTGCCAGGCACTTTGTGTAGGGATGCCATGCCATGACTGACTTAAGGTTTATCATTATTGACCATGTCCCACCTCTACTGAGGGGAGGTGACAGGGGCATATTACTCTTGCAGAGAGAACCAGTGGATATTCAGGTTAGAAACACTGGTGCCTAAAGGGCTTAATGTACACCTAGATATGTAGTGTTTTTGTAAAAATACACTCTGCATTGTGGTGGATAGCTAAATGCCACTATGGTTGAAAATAATACTATAGTCTGCAATAGAACTCTGGGGGTTACGCTATATGGCCACTATTAGGTGAAGTATATTACATCCATTACATTGAAATGTATTCTCCCTATATAGTCACTGATGCAGTGTAGTTGTTTGTGCACTTGTACATACCTAATGTAGTCTAGGACCCATAGTGCTAACTAATGAGGCTTGCTCTCAGGGATGTATAGGGAGGTGTATATGCCTTGTAGTAATAATGTAGAGATTAGGTTGCAGCATAGAGTACTAAACAATCCAATAATTATATGTGACATTCAGTGTACAGTATCTTTTTATCATTATGGTAGTGTCTGTGTAGGCTGTCAGTGTCCGCTAGGCATAATGGGTGATCAGCTGTAGAGCGTATAGTCTGATACATTAATCTAAGTATAGATGGACGTTTATGTCGTATTCATGATTGACTTATTACCTTGACTATGACAGTAATTGAGGTTAGTATGTATCCGGCTAGGATGTAATTAGGCTAGGTTTTATCCTCACAGGACGCATATGTAATTTTTCTGACAGCGCCCACACTGTCAGTGTGCCGTGCTTTTTAACTTTGTTTTTTGTATTTTGATCTGCCAGGGCTGCCGTACGGACTCCCGGGTGGAGGGGACGCTACCCAGTCAGGATAGCAATTGGTGCAGGTAACACTTAAAAGTTTGTTTGGTTGGTAATTGTGTAAGTCTGAGGACGGGGGGACTTTTCTTTGGAATCTTTATATATATATATATATATATATATATATTTTTTTTTTTTTTTTTTTTTTTTTACAGTATCTATAATCATTTTGAATAATTTTTATAATATTTTTTAATATTTTATATATATTTCAATAATGCACATTGAGGTTAGCAATTCTTCATGTGCACTAACTATATTTATATATAGAAATATATATTTAATAATAAAAATTTCATTTTATCTATGTAAAGAACATAGGAATGTAAAACGTGTATCGCGCTTCACATTTTAGGTCTAACACAGTGTTGAGTTAGCGCACATGAAGAATTGCTATCCTTAATATGCTATATTAAATGTAAAATATTAAACAATTATTTAAAAAAAAATATTAAAAATGATTATTCATATTGGAATAAATTCTAAATTATCCATATAATATATATATATATATATATATATAAAAATTTTACAGTATCTAATTATTTTGAATAATTTTTATATTTTTTAATATTTTATATATAATATTTCCATAATGCACATTGAGGTTAGCAATTCTTCATGTGCACTAACCTGACACCGCATTAGACCTAAATCTTGGTGTCAAGTTAGTGCACATGAAGAATTACTAATCTTGCATCTCATTATATATTTTTAAAAATTAATAATAATAATTAAAAAATTGTATATATACTGTAATATATAAATAATAATTGGATACTTGCATAGTGCACAACCTCGAACTTAATAAACTCGCGGCACTGATAACAACAACTTAATGGTACTCATTTTACCAACCTCGGAGGTATGAAAGGCTGAGTGGACCTTGCTGGAATTGAACCTGCAACCCTTGGGTTGCCACAGATCTTTGTAACAGTGCATTAGCATGATGAGCTATCTGTCTGGCTTATTATGCATTAATAAGCTTTATTTACAGTATCTATAATAATCTTTAATAATTATAAATAATATTTTCAATATTTTGTATTTAATATTTCAATAATGCGATGTAAGATTAGTAATTCTTCATATGCGCTAACCCGACACTGTGTTAGACATAAATCGAGAATCCCAATACGCGCTATGCATATTTTACATTCCTATGTTCTTCACATAGAAAAACATGTCATTTTTATTATTAAATATATAGTGCTCTATATATGTGTTAATTTAAAATAGATATCTATATCTATAGGAATAGATATAAAGGTAAAGGTATATATATATATATATATATATATATATATATATGTGTGTATTTACAATAAAAATTACATTATCCTGTAGGTAAAATACCATTTGCTTTTAGCCAATGGGCGCCATGTACTAAGGCGTCAATTTTTTCTCACAGACCGTATCGAAATAAAGCACCGGCATTCGCACCATGCGGATGGCACTTCGCTACATGAATGTACTAAAAACCAAGCCGTAAAATTTCGCGTCTATTGTGTGTCGAAGACAATCGGATTATTGATAACTTTGAAGCTTCGTTCGGTGCGAAAGGTGTGAATAACCATTCTCTACTGAAATAACCAGCGTCCCCTATGAAAAAAATTAAAAAGTATTAACATTTCAAAGATGATAAAGACGATAATTTCAATGAGAATTAACTATGTTTTTTAGTTAAATCTATCATCACAATGCATGACATAAACTACGTTTGACAATTATAATAATACTGTAACATAACATCACATAATATAATTACCTAACAGCCATCCTTCAGGCATCTCTCCCTCCTCAAACTTCCGATATAACCCAGACTGACGCAAGATATACGAATCATGGCAGGATCCAGGGAAGTTGGAACAGACACTGATTATTTTCATGTTATGGCCACACACCATCTGAACATTGAGGGAATGGTACTGTTTTCTGTTCCGGAAAACTTCCTCACGTTCTCGGGATGGTTTGACTGCAACATGGGTGCAATTGATGGCTCCAAGTACATTGGGCATTCCGGCCATTCTATAAAAATTAGACTTCACAGATTGCCACTCTTCTGGAGTCGCTGGAAGGCACACGTACCTTGGAAAGACGACCATCAAAGCATCAATAACCTTGGTTAGGTGCCTCGAAAAAGCAGACTGGCTGATGCCAATTATAACGCAAGACACAGCTTGGAATGAACCAGTGGCAAAAAAGTGTAAGGCTGCCAACAGTTTTAATAGTCCGGGTATGGCTTGTGCACGCGCTGTCATAGGTTCCAGGTATTCTGCTATTTCATAGTAAAGTTCCATAATAGCTTCTCTGTCCAAACGGAATCTCTGGATAATCTCTCGATCAGAAATGCTTTCCAAACCCATACGTGGAAGGAAAACTCTAGGGACTCTGATTCTTCTACCTCTCCTTCTTTGCAAGTTGTCAATCGGTGCCTGTATAGCCCTTCTTCCTCGTAATTTAATTAATCGGAAAATAAACATGTGTAAAAGTGTCTCCATCTTTATTCAGTGATCCAAAAACCAATAATGCTACAATAGTAGTCTAGTCCTTTCACTTAAGTACTTCTACCTGGCGTCAGGCTGAGACGCCCTATAGTTTTCTATTGTATTCGCTACCTAAATGGTCGCAAAGCAAATCACGCGAAGTTACAGTGAAAGTTGGAGCGGACGGATTAGTTGTAACATTCATAATTTTCGATTACAGCGAATTTACGTGCGATCGAACATGTAGTAAGTGGAAAAAGGCTTCGGAACGATCAGTTGCGTAAAATTACGATCGCTGATGAAAATAGTGGTTTTTCGACCAGTTCGCAGATTGGTACATACGAGAAGCAGATCGTGAGCGAATTTTGACGCGGAAATACAGACGGACGGTCACTTCGAAGCTTAGTACATGGCGCCCAATGAGGTGATTTTACCTTTCTTAAATAGGGCACACAGTTGTAGCCCATAATGTCTATGATTAAGGTTTATTGACCGAAACCGGTCAAACAACCCACTCTGTTTTGAAACAGCTGTTCATTTTCCTGATTTTACTTTTGGAATAAAGATTGATTTTTAGCCTCAAACGTTGGGACTTTTTGTTCTCCTTTTTTGCAATAGTTTAGTATGTTACGTATTTTTTAAATCTGTTCTTAAAGAGACAGCAAAGTCAACATTAAACTGTAATGATTCAGATAGAGCATGAATTTGTTAACAATTTTCCAATTTACCTATATATTCTCTTTTGCTTTGTTCTTTTGTTATCCTTTGATGAAAAAGATACATAGGTAGGCTCAGCAGCACTACTGGGAATTAGTTGGTGATTAGTGGCTGTGCATATATAGTCATTGACTATGCCAATGTGTTCAGCTCACTCCTAGTAGTATACTGCTGCTATTTCAGCAAAGGATACCAAGGGAACAAGGCACATTTGATAATAGAAATAAATTGAAAACTTGTTTCAAATTGTATCAATCAGAAAATCAACATTTTGGCTTTACCTTTAAGAATACTTTGTGAGATTTTGAAACTAGGATTATTATCAGTTTAACCATGTATTGAACTTGTAAGTATAAATCACTGTGGCTAGATCTTGATCAACAGGATGATGACCAAACAGTGTTTTTGAAATGAGGGCAGTTGAAACTTTGGAGAATACATGAAGAAAATTGAATTTTAGTTATGCATAGTTAGTCTAGCTTAGTCATACGATTACTATTATACAAGGTCTTCAATGCTAACTTTAAATATGGAGTAAAATGCAAAATACATTTTATCTCAAAACATGGAATATTTTTAATCAGATCCAATTTAGTCTGATAACATAGCAAGAGAGTATGTATCACACCTGTAACAGTTTGTCAATTTAATTAAAATAGGCAATAACCTCTCCTGGTATTTATGACTGCGTTTGTCAACTGACATGACAGCAACAATATATTTTCTGCCATATTTTCACATGTCCAAAGCTACAATGTCCCATTGGTGAAAAAGTGATAATGGTTATGGAGAAGGGGTTCCAAGACTGTACAACCGCAAGCTTTGCCAGTGATTGGCAACTGAATGCAGGTGCAGTTCTTGATTGGGAGGGTGTTCTGCTTTTAGAGCATCATTTTTTCCACTAGAATTTCCTTTTAAAAGCTAATATTATAAAAATGTAGTAAAAGGGATAGATGCATTAGGTTTACAGAGGTGGTTTAGTAGGTTCAGGAATATTTTACAGAAGCAGTTCTTTTCAGAAACGGTATGTAGGGAATACACTTCCATTTAAGGTATTATGGAAAATGTCTGTAAAGGAATTAAAAAATGTCTAGGAAATAAACAGAAGTCAAGTCCTACAAAAAAAAGTGTGGGAACTCACAAAGACTTCCACCCCCTTACAATTAATATTGTTTTATACACACACACACTTACATACACACACTGCATTTATATGTATATAATCATTATTTATACACCTTGGTTAGCTAAATAATCCCAGACCAATCCACAGAGAAATGTAAGCCCCATGTGTTCCACACAGTGTGGGGGGAGAACACAGCAGGAGCATTGACAGTCTTGCATTTAGTGTATTGTAGGAAGTGCTACTGCCCATTACTAGAGGATCTCACTTCCCCTCTAACCAGACTATGATTCTTGTTCTATGTCCAGGGGGAACTTAGTTCCTCCTGCAAAAATAGTGCAGGAACTCCATTCCCAATGTGTTCCCGCTTGACTTGACCCCTGGATATGCATTAAAGGGACACTGAACCCACATTTTTTCTTTCATCATTCAGATAGAGCATGCAATTTTAAGCAACTTTCTAATTTACTCTTATTATCATTTTTTCTTCATTCTCTTGGTATCTTTATTTGAAATGCAAGAATGTAAGTTTAGATGCCGGCCCATTTTTGTGAACAACCTGGGTTGTTCTTGCTGATTGGTGGATAAATTCATCCACCAATAAAAATGTGCTGTCCAGAGTACTGAAACAAAAAACAAAATTTATGCTTACCTAATAAATTTATTTCTCTTGTGGTGTATCCAGTCCACGGGTTCATCCAGTACTTGTGGGATATTCTCCTTCTCAACAGGAAGCTGCAAGAGGACACCCACAGCAGAGCTGTCTATATAGCTCCTCCCCTAACTGCCACCCCCAGTCATTCGACCGAAGACAAGCAAGAAAAAAAGGAGAAACTATAGGGTGCAGTGGTGACTGTAGTTTAAAAATAAAAAACACCTGCCTTAAAATGACAAGGCGGGACGTGGACTGGATACACCACAAGAGAAATAAATTTATCAGGTAAGCATAAATTTTGTTTTCTCTTGTAAAGGTGTATCCAGTCCACGGGTTGATCCATTACTTGTGGGATACCAATACCAAAGCTTTAGGACACGGATGAAGGGAGGGACAAGGCAGGAACTTAAACGGAAGGCACCACTGCCTGTAAGACCTTTCTCCCAAAAATAGCCTCCGAAGAAGCAAAAGTATCAAATTTATAGAATTTAGAAAAGGTATGAAGCGAAGACCAAGTCGCCGCCTTACAAATCTGTTCAACAGAGGCCTCATGTTTAAAAGCCCATGTGGAAGCTACTGCTCTAGTAGAATGAGCTGTAATTCTTCCAGGAGGCTGCTGGCCAGCAGTCTCATAAGCTAAGCGTATTATACTTTTTAGCCAAAAAGAAAGAGAAGTTGCCGAAGCCTTTTGGCCTCTCCTCTGTCCAGAGTAGACAACAAACAAAGCAGATGTTTGATGAAAATCCTTTGTAGCTTGTAAATAAAACTTTAAAGCATGAACCACTTCAAGATTGTGTAATAGACGTTCCTTCTTTGAAGAAGGATTAGGACATAGTGAAGGAACAACAATCTCCTGATTGATATTCTTATTAGATAGCACCTTAGGAAGAAACCCAGGTTTGGTATGTAACACTACCTTATCTGCATGGAAATCAGATAAGGGGAATCACATTGTAAAGCAGATAACTCCGAAACTCTTCGAGCCGAGGAGATAGCTACTTAAAACAAAAATTTCCAAGATAAAAGCTTAATATCTATGGAATGCAAAGGTTCAAACGGAACCCCTTGAAGAACTTTAAGAACTAAATTTAAACTCCATGGCGGAGCAACAGGTTTAAACACAGGTAAAATGTTACGTATTCAACACACAAGGATAACAAGGGCACTATATAGGCAAGCTCCTCACTAGTTTCAATTATTTAAGATACTGTATTTAGTTTATAGTATCTATATTTTATATTCCTTTGAGGAGTGGTGCTAGCATCTGATACTGAACTTGCAACAAGATTGGGATATTCTCCCTAGAAAGAAATGCTATATAGCACTCTCTGCCCAGACTGGGGTAGAGCCACTGATACCTTTAAAATTTAACTTTTATTATTCACTTTAAAAAATGGGTGAACACAAACAAATTAAAATGTCTCTATCTCTAAATAGCTGATGTCAAAAGCTTCAGGTTATTACCAAATTATTCAAGTAACCGGTTGATTCCCAAATACTTTTATATATAGTTATATTAGATCAATCGGTATTCCCTTGTATTGGTCAAGTAAAATTGGTAGGAGCTTAGTAATGGGTGTTTATTTCGTTTGAATGTCTCATATATTTTTTGAGGCTTGTATTGGTGTAAAATTGGTTTGAATTGAGCCTGAGTGACAGTAGGGATTATCAACTTTTATTCACGTTTATACATAGATTTCAGTTGTGGTTGAGTGTTTTAAAGATTTGTTTTTCTTGGTTATGTTGGTGTGCAGATGCCCTGGTTTGGGTATCCCTTACATTCAGATTTTTTGTGTGTATTCCAATTTTTTATATACACTCTTAAATTATTAATTAAGTAACAACACTGGTATGCGAGAATTCCTTGGTACTAATAGTTTTTTTCTAAGACCCACTGTTTACAATGTTTCTTTCTATAGTTACTCTTATTCTTATGGGTAACTGGGCTATTGTGTTTGTATATGTTTCATTCCTTCATAGGTGCTCAACAATTGTTTTTAGTTATAATAGCAATATCCACCTTAGGATTTTATTCCATTTTCCTGCTAATTTGCTTTTTGTGTTGGGTATATTATTCGGGTGGCTATATAAATCCTATGAACATATAGTCCAGATTTGTTATATATCTTACTGCTGGGTGATACAATAATCGTGTAAGTATATTGCGTATTCTTATTCCAACATTCTTAGGCAATCTGTTTGATGATACTGCCTGTCTGCATCTGTTTCTTTGCTTGATACTATATGTGCCCCCCTGATAGCAATCTTATCTTGCTGTTACCATTGTTTGTGGGGTTACTATGCTGCTATATTTTGTATTGTTACTTTTAAACCACAAGTATTTTGTAATTGTAAAGTGTTATAATAAGTATACAATGTTGCAACACTCTAACTCTGGTTCCTTGCTAGGGACTCCAACATTGATTTTCCTTGTAATTAAGGTTCCACCTCTAAATTCGGTTACACTCTGTGCTTATTTGACTGTACCTATTAATTATACCACTCGGTGAGTCTTTCGGATTACCTACAACCCGGTACTATGTCTTCATAAATTATTCTAATGATATTTACGATAATATCCTAACTGCCGCTCTGCGCCGTTTACACTACAGCTAGGTTTGGCAGTCTGTCACTAATATAGAGTCTAGTTCGATTGAGATCCGTTGGCAATCGATACTTCTATTTGGCTAAGCCCCTTATGGACACTAGTGGGGATGCACTTGGGTTAATTATTTAAATAAGGTTACCCATAAGTTATATTCCGATTTTTATCGTAGTTTAACCATTAACCCCCAACATGCATTCACACACTGTTTGATATCTTCCCCATTACTTTTGCAAATTTTCGCTATTTGAGATAGATTAATTTAAAATACACACATAACGCACTAGTGGGACCCCATTGTCCCACGCAACCCCCTGACGCGTTTCGCCAGTTACGGCTTTATCAAAGGTGGCGGGCCGCCGATTTTCAAAGCCTTTATTTATTTTCAATTGCGGAAGTTCCGCCTCTACCATAATTTCATTCGTTGATCTCGGCTGTCAATCATGCGTGTACAGCCTATTGGGATCGATGTATACGATGCTGTATTTTCTTTAAGGTCGACTGCTGATTTTGTATCTTAAGGTGGACCTATTCCTCTGCTGGATTTCTTCTGCTTCTATTTTTTTATCTAAGTCCATTCTTGTAGTAAATTCAATGGATCTTAGATATGCCGTGTGTTCTTTTGTTATGTGGATGTATTTTCCTCCTATTATATACTGTATTTCGAATAACATTGCTTATATAAATGTCGTAACCGACATGATATACTTATATGTGTGTTCACTGTTTGCTCTTAATTGTATATGTCTTGATTTAAAATGTGGTTTTTAGTTTATGTTTTTATCATTAGTTTGTAATCTTAATTGTTTCGTTCTGAACACATTATTTTTCCTTTTTAAATAAATCGCATGATTAACAATAACACAACTGTGATCAAATGATTGTGATGGTTATTTCTACTGATAGCATTAGTGATGTTGTTCCCCTCCATGAGATTTTATAATCGTCGTTTTACTATGTACATGTTTTAATATTTTTCACTATCTGTGTATTTTCCTGTGTACATGTGTTTGTTATTTCTTCTATCCTTCCTTTTTTCCTCTCTCAGATCTTGCTTTTGACTTATTTCTTATCATCTTAGTCCTTGTTTTGACTGTGTTGAATATACTTCAATTCAAGTATTATTGTATAATTTAATTTTTATTGACCTGCAATTCTGAGTGAGATTTTATCTTTCCATATGTGTATTTTCGTGCTTTCGTCTATGTCTACTGGTAACAATGTTCTCATATTGAAAGGAAATAGCATTCTTTTCATTTTTGGTGCTTACATACCCATCTAACTTGTTCTTGTTGTGACTTGTGTTGTTGTGAATTTTTATTTATTCGTTTTTAGTGCCTATGGGTGTCATTTTGGTTCGTCATACATTAAAACAGTGTATTTACAATCTTTGTATCAAATCATTTTCTTTTACTTATTAAATATCTTACTTAGTGTCATATACCTTGTGGTGCTCTCAATGACAGTGTGTGTTCCCAAGTGAACTTGTGATATTACCTGGGTGATTGTGTTCTATTGTGCCTCGTGACTGATGTGATAAAAAACCATATTAATGCATAGTAGATTTAAATGTTGTGATTTGATGCTTGTTTTTCCTCCCCTTATCCTATTACCCACTCTTTATGGGTTCTTGGAGTAGTTTTGTGTTTTGGTTTATTTTTTCTGTGTTTAAAACTATGTGTACATCTCTGTGGGGATATACAGGGATTATTGTTTCATCTCTCATAGGAATACAAAAAAGTTGTTATTTTCATTTATTCCATTTGGATGCACAGTATTTAGTAAATATATCCACTTGCTTTCAGCTTTAAGCAGAGCTGTTTCTAGGTCTCCTCCCCTTACTCCTAGTTTAATATGTTCTATTCCCCAACATTGGAGACCTTTGGGGCTAGAATTGTGCTTATATAAAAAGTGTGATGCCACACTGGTTATGGGTTTGTCATCATCTACATCTTTTCTGGCATTTTTAATATTTCTAAGATGTTCCATTAAACGAACCCTTATCTTACGGGTCGTCATGCCTACATAATATAGTTGGCAAGTGCATTGTAATACATAAATTACGCCCTGAGTGTTGCAACTTATGTATTTGTTGATTTTATGAATTTGACCAAACCTATCCATTATGCTATTGGTTTTCTTGATATACTGACATGTAGAGCATGTTCCACACTTAAATGAACCTGGGGTGAAGGCAGTTAT
Organism: Bombina bombina; assembly: GCF_027579735.1. NCBI lineage: Eukaryota > Metazoa > Chordata > Amphibia > Anura > Bombinatoridae > Bombina > Bombina bombina. Next base: position 374,083,582 of record NC_069504.1, on the reverse strand, counting down.
TGTTCTCTTGCTGCTATAATGACTTTGTGTTAACATGTCTTTCATGTTTTTGGCTCGTCTGTATCCAATCTCTGGTTTTTCTCCCAATTGCATTCTTAATGTTGGATCTGATGTTAAAATATGCCAATGCTTTTGGATGATTTCTTTGATTTGGTTGGTCTGAGAAGTGTAAGTTAAGATCAGTCTTGTTTTATTATCTTTTGATTTGTTCTTCTTTTTTAGGAGTTCTCTCCTATTGGTGTTCATCGCTTTGTTTCTTGCTTTTCTGATACTTGTCTTGCTGTATCCTCTGATAGTTAGCCTTTCTTCCAGTTCTTTCGCCCTTATTTTAAAGGTGTTTAAATCTGTACAGTTGCGTCTGGTTCTTAAAAATTCTCCCGTTGGCAAGCCTCTTAGGGTACCTGGTGCATGAGCACTTGATTTGTGTAATACACTGTTTGTTGCAGTCTTCTTCCTGTACAGATCCGTGATGATTCTCCCATCTTCCTCTTTAATTATTCTTAGATCAAGGAAGCATAGTAACCCCACAAACAATGGTAACAGCAAGATAAGATTGCTATCAGGGGGGCACATATAGTATCAAGCAAAGAAACAGATGCAGACAGGCAGTATCATCAAACAGATTGCCTAAGAATGTTGGAATAAGAATACGCAATATACTTACACGATTATTGTATCACCCAGCAGTAAGATATATAACAAATCTGGACTATATGTTCATAGGATTTATATAGCCACCCGAATAATATACCCAACACAAAAAGCAAATTAGCAGGAAAATGGAATAAAATCCTAAGGTGGATATTGCTATTATAACTAAAAACAATTGTTGAGCACCTATGAAGGAATGAAACATATACAAACACAATAGCCCAGTTACCCATAAGAATAAGAGTAACTATAGAAAGAAACATTGTAAACAGTGGGTCTTAGAAAAAAACTATTAGTACCAAGGAATTCTCGCATACCAGTGTTGTTACTTAATTAATAATTTAAGAGTGTATATAAAAAATTGGAATACACACAAAAAATCTGAATGTAAGGGATACCCAAACCAGGGCATCTGCACACCAACATAACCAAGAAAAACAAATCTTTAAAACACTCAACCACAACTGAAATCTATGTATAAACGTGAATAAAAGTTGATAATCCCTACTGTCACTCAGGCTCAATTCAAACCAATTTTACACCAATACAAGCCTCAAAAAATATATGAGACATTCAAACGAAATAAACACCCATTACTAAGCTCCTACCAATTTTACTTGACCAATACAAGGGAATACCGATTGATCTAATATAACTATATATAAAAGTATTTGGGAATCAACCGGTTACTTGAATAATTTGGTAATAACCTGAAGCTTTTGACATCAGCTATTTAGAGATAGAGACATTTTAATTTGTTTGTGTTCACCCATTTTTTAAAGTGAATAATAAAAGTTAAATTTTAAAGGTATCAGTGGCTCTACCCCAGTCTGGGCAGAGAGTGCTATATAGCATTTCTTTCTAGGGAGAATATCCCAATCTTGTTGCAAGTTCAGTATCAGATGCTAGCACCACTCCTCAAAGGAATATAAAATATAGATACTATAAACTAAATACAGTATCTTAAATAATTGAAACTAGTGAGGAGCTTGCCTATATAGTGCCCTTGTTATCCTTGTGTGTTGAATACGTAACATTTTACCTGACAATATCAGGTTTCTCTAAACAAGGAGCACACAGACTGTAGCAAAATGAGTTATTCATGGGATCAAGATCGAAAAGCAAGACAGTTAAAAAGAACAGCAGATTTCAATGAAGTCTTTGACGAAAGTAACACCACTCCTAGTGGAAGTACAGGAAGTAGCACACTAGAGGGAGCATTAAAAGAAATACACAAAACCATGTACAAACAGGACAAATCCTGGTGGAATAAGCATTTCTTTGAGAAATATATAGAGAAAAATCTAATTCCCAGGGGCCTGAGGATACAGCTATTCCCAGCATTTCAGTTTAAAAATCAATCACTAACAACAGAGTGGGAAGAAGCACTGAGTGAATGCTCTAAAAAATTAATGAAAATCTTAATGAAGCATGACCAAACCGAATATGACAGATTGGAGGCCTTAATAAAGGAACAAAATGAAGTCCTTAAAAAATTTGAAACGAATTCAAACTTTGAAAAGTTATATAAGACATATCAGAAAGAGCTAGATCGATATGAAGAGGAATTGAAAAACTCCAAGATAGGGAAACTAAATCGTGACATACAAGACTTCTCCAACCAAAAGGTATACAGATGGAGGCAAAAAGGTTTTTTTAAAAATCCCACTAAAAACACCAGAGTTAATATCGTTCAGAGTGACATTTCTGATACGGATGGGGATGACACAGAATCAGCCAATGAGGAAAATCCAAGTACCTCTACGGCAACCCACAATACTGGGATTAATACCAGGAACAAGAGAAAACAGAATTTTTTAGACCAAGGAGAGGGGGGAGACAGATCAGAAGGGGAGGGAGGTACAAACAAAAGACCAGCCAGAGATCGCAATCACAAATCACAAGGTCACAAGAACTGGAGAGACCCCAAGAGACCCCCGAGAGCACCGAGCCCCTTCTCCAAACTGGGGACGAAGCAATGAGGGTGATAAACCTATCTGAAAAACCTCTAAATAAATCACATATCTCTATATTATCCAAAGGATTATCCTTTTGTCCATCACAGGATACTAATAAGTTTGAAGTAATTAAGGACATTCAGTTATATCTAAGAAAAATAGCCTTGAAAAAACAGTTTAATACTACACCTCCGTTAGAAGGATGGAGCATGGAGGAATTAAGCAGCTTAAAAGACTTAGAAGAGCTCTTGGATGAAAATACCAGTGAAAGAGAACAAAAATGGAGAAGTAAATTAAGAAATAAATCTACCTATGTTCCAAAAAATATTCATCTGCCTCAAATACAGATCTTTAATAATCTGGTCTGTCAAGAAATCACAGACTTAAAATTGGATCCCAAAATACATAACTTGTCCTACAAAGAGAAAATGGCACTCAGAGAAATGCAAGATTGGGAAGATGTGGTCATTCGTAACTCGGATAAAGGGGGTAACATCGTAATTTGGCCTTTGGAAATGTACTTAAGAGAAGTGAATAAACAACTCAATGACAAAAAATGTTATTCGAAACTGTTATTCAACCCCATTGAAGGATACCAGCAAATATACAACTATATGATTTGTAAAGCATATAAAGATGCAGTAATAACAGAAAAAGAAAGGAAATTTCTGGAAGTACCTAATCCAAAAGTGGCCACACTATATCTTATTCCCAAAATACATAAAAACCAGACAAACCCCCCAGGGAGACCTATACTATCTGGTATAGGCTGCCTTACAGAGAAAGCCAGTCAATATATTGACCATAGACTAAGAAACTTTGTACAAGAATTGCCCTCTTATGTTCAGGACACTATGGAGGTCCTACAAAAGTTAGACAACATCTATATAGAAAAAACGACATGGCTGGTAACATCTGATGTGGAGGCGTTATATACATCTATAGACCATGATAAGGGAGTACAGGCAGTAAAATATTTTTTGACACAAAAATCTGAAGAAGATGAAAACCATAACAAATTCATAATTGACTTACTGAAATTTGTCTTACAATATAATTTTTTCACCTTCGATAATGGCTTTTATTTGCAGACACGAGGAACAGCAATGGGGACGGCATGCGCCCCCACCTACGCAAACCTATTCATGGGCTGGTGGGAGGCAGAGCATGTATTCACTGAAAATAATACCCAATACACTGACTACATACCCCTATGGATAAGATTCATTGACGATATTTTGTTTGTATGGGAGGGCTCTTATGAAACACTACAAGAGTTCCTAGCCACATTAAACCGGAATGATTTAAATATCAAGTTAACATCAGAAATGAGTCAAAAAGAAATTGCCTTCCTTGATCTAAGAATAATTAAAGAGGAAGATGGGAGAATCATCACGGATCTGTACAGGAAGAAGACTGCAACAAACAGTGTATTACACAAATCAAGTGCTCATGCACCAGGTACCCTAAGAGGCTTGCCAACGGGAGAATTTTTAAGAACCAGACGCAACTGTACAGATTTAAACACCTTTAAAATAAGGGCGAAAGAACTGGAAGAAAGGCTAACTATCAGAGGATACAGCAAGACAAGTATCAGAAAAGCAAGAAACAAAGCGATGAACACCAATAGGAGAGAACTCCTAAAAAAGAAGAACAAATCAAAAGATAATAAAACAAGACTGATCTTAACTTACACTTCTCAGACCAACCAAATCAAAGAAATCATCCAAAAGCATTGGCATATTTTAACATCAGATCCAACATTAAGAATGCAATTGGGAGAAAAACCAGAGATTGGATACAGACGAGCCAAAAACATGAAAGACATGTTAACACAAAGTCATTATAGCAGCAAGAGAACAATAACTGCCTTCACCCCAGGTTCATTTAAGTGTGGAACATGCTCTACATGTCAGTATATCAAGAAAACCAATAGCATAATGGATAGGTTTGGTCAAATTCATAAAATCAACAAATACATAAGTTGCAACACTCAGGGCGTAATTTATGTATTACAATGCACTTGCCAACTATATTATGTAGGCATGACGACCCGTAAGATAAGGGTTCGTTTAATGGAACATCTTAGAAATATTAAAAATGCCAGAAAAGATGTAGATGATGACAAACCCATAACCAGTGTGGCATCACACTTTTTATATAAGCACAATTCTAGCCCCAAAGGTCTCCAATGTTGGGGAATAGAACATATTAAACTAGGAGTAAGGGGAGGAGACCTAGAAACAGCTCTGCTTAAAGCTGAAAGCAAGTGGATATATTTACTAAATACTGTGCATCCAAATGGAATAAATGAAAATAACAACTTTTTTGTATTCCTATGAGAGATGAAACAATAATCCCTGTATATCCCCACAGAGATGTACACATAGTTTTAAACACAGAAAAAATAAACCAAAACACAAAACTACTCCAAGAACCCATAAAGAGTGGGTAATAGGATAAGGGGAGGAAAAACAAGCATCAAATCACAACATTTAAATCTACTATGCATTAATATGGTTTTTTATCACATCAGTCACGAGGCACAATAGAACACAATCACCCAGGTAATATCACAAGTTCACTTGGGAACACACACTGTCATTGAGAGCACCACAAGGTATATGACACTAAGTAAGATATTTAATAAGTAAAAGAAAATGATTTGATACAAAGATTGTAAATACACTGTTTTAATGTATGACGAACCAAAATGACACCCATAGGCACTAAAAACGAATAAATAAAAATTCACAACAACACAAGTCACAACAAGAACAAGTTAGATGGGTATGTAAGCACCAAAAATGAAAAGAATGCTATTTCCTTTCAATATGAGAACATTGTTACCAGTAGACATAGACGAAAGCACGAAAATACACATATGGAAAGATAAAATCTCACTCAGAATTGCAGGTCAATAAAAATTAAATTATACAATAATACTTGAATTGAAGTATATTCAACACAGTCAAAACAAGGACTAAGATGATAAGAAATAAGTCAAAAGCAAGATCTGAGAGAGGAAAAAAGGAAGGATAGAAGAAATAACAAACACATGTACACAGGAAAATACACAGATAGTGAAAAATATTAAAACATGTACATAGTAAAACGACGATTATAAAATCTCATGGAGGGGAACAACATCACTAATGCTATCAGTAGAAATAACCATCACAATCATTTGATCACAGTTGTGTTATTGTTAATCATGCGATTTATTTAAAAAGGAAAAATAATGTGTTCAGAACGAAACAATTAAGATTACAAACTAATGATAAAAACATAAACTAAAAACCACATTTTAAATCAAGACATATACAATTAAGAGCAAACAGTGAACACACATATAAGTATATCATGTCGGTTACGACATTTATATAAGCAATGTTATTCGAAATACAGTATATAATAGGAGGAAAATACATCCACATAACAAAAGAACACACGGCATATCTAAGATCCATTGAATTTACTACAAGAATGGACTTAGATAAAAAAATAGAAGCAGAAGAAATCCAGCAGAGGAATAGGTCCACCTTAAGATACAAAATCAGCAGTCGACCTTAAAGAAAATACAGCATCGTATACATCGATCCCAATAGGCTGTACACGCATGATTGACAGCCGAGATCAACGAATGAAATTATGGTAGAGGCGGAACTTCCGCAATTGAAAATAAATAAAGGCTTTGAAAATCGGCGGCCCGCCACCTTTGATAAAGCCGTAACTGGCGAAACGCGTCAGGGGGTTGCGTGGGACAATGGGGTCCCACTAGTGCGTTATGTGTGTATTTTAAATTAATCTATCTCAAATAGCGAAAATTTGCAAAAGTAATGGGGAAGATATCAAACAGTGTGTGAATGCATGTTGGGGGTTAATGGTTAAACTACGATAAAAATCGGAATATAACTTATGGGTAACCTTATTTAAATAATTAACCCAAGTGCATCCCCACTAGTGTCCATAAGGGGCTTAGCCAAATAGAAGTATCGATTGCCAACGGATCTCAATCGAACTAGACTCTATATTAGTGACAGACTGCCAAACCTAGCTGTAGTGTAAACGGCGCAGAGCGGCAGTTAGGATATTATCGTAAATATCATTAGAATAATTTATGAAGACATAGTACCGGGTTGTAGGTAATCCGAAAGACTCACCGAGTGGTATAATTAATAGGTACAGTCAAATAAGCACAGAGTGTAACCGAATTTAGAGGTGGAACCTTAATTACAAGGAAAATCAATGTTGGAGTCCCTAGCAAGGAACCAGAGTTAGAGTGTTGCAACATTGTATACTTATTATAACACTTTACAATTACAAAATACTTGTGGTTTAAAAGTAACAATACAAAATATAGCAGCATAGTAACCCCACAAACAATGGTAACAGCAAGATAAGATTGCTATCAGGGGGGCACATATAGTATCAAGCAAAGAAACAGATGCAGACAGGCAGTATCATCAAACAGATTGCCTAAGAATGTTGGAATAAGAATACGCAATATACTTACACGATTATTGTATCACCCAGCAGTAAGATATATAACAAATCTGGACTATATGTTCATAGGATTTATATAGCCACCCGAATAATATACCCAACACAAAAAGCAAATTAGCAGGAAAATGGAATAAAATCCTAAGGTGGATATTGCTATTATAACTAAAAACAATTGTTGAGCACCTATGAAGGAATGAAACATATACAAACACAATAGCCCAGTTACCCATAAGAATAAGAGTAACTATAGAAAGAAACATTGTAAACAGTGGGTCTTAGAAAAAAACTATTAGTACCAAGGAATTCTCGCATACCAGTGTTGTTACTTAATTAATAATTTAAGAGTGTATATAAAAAATTGGAATACACACAAAAAATCTGAATGTAAGGGATACCCAAACCAGGGCATCTGCACACCAACATAACCAAGAAAAACAAATCTTTAAAACACTCAACCACAACTGAAATCTATGTATAAACGTGAATAAAAGTTGATAATCCCTACTGTCACTCAGGCTCAATTCAAACCAATTTTACACCAATACAAGCCTCAAAAAATATATGAGACATTCAAACGAAATAAACACCCATTACTAAGCTCCTACCAATTTTACTTGACCAATACAAGGGAATACCGATTGATCTAATATAACTATATATAAAAGTATTTGGGAATCAACCGGTTACTTGAATAATTTGGTAATAACCTGAAGCTTTTGACATCAGCTATTTAGAGATAGAGACATTTTAATTTGTTTGTGTTCACCCATTTTTTAAAGTGAATAATAAAAGTTAAATTTTAAAGGTATCAGTGGCTCTACCCCAGTCTGGGCAGAGAGTGCTATATAGCATTTCTTTCTAGGGAGAATATCCCAATCTTGTTGCAGGTTTAAACACAGGCTTGATCCTAACTAAAGCCTGACAAAATGCCTGAACGTCTGGAACCTCAGCCAGACGTTTGTGCAAAAGAATAGACAGAGCAGAAATCTGTCCCTTTAAGGAGCTAGCTGACAAACCCTTCTCCAATCCTTCGTGGAGAAAAGATAATATCCTAGGAATCCTGTCCTTACTCCATGAGTAACCCTTGGATTCACACCAATGAAGATATTTACACCATATCTTATGATAGATTTTCCTGGTGACAGGCTTTCGAGCCTGAATTAAGGTATCAATGACTGATTCGGAAAAACCACGCTTTGATAGAATCAAGCATTCAATCTCCAAGCAGTCAGACGTAGAGAAATTAGATTTGGATGTTTGAAGGCACCTTGAAGTAGAAGGTCCTGCCTTAGCGACAGAGTCCATGGTGGAAAGGATGACATGTCCACCAGATCTGCATACCAAGTCCTGTGTGGCCACGCAGGGGCTATCAAGATCACAGAAGCTCTCTCCTGCTTGATCTTGGCAATTAGACAATCAAGCAGAGGAAACGGTGGAAACACATAAGCCAGGCTGAAGGACCAGGGTGCTGCTAGAGCATCTATCAGCGCTGCCTTGGGATCCCTGGACCTGGACCCGTAACAAGGAAGCTTGGCATTCTGATGAGACGCCATGAGATCCAGTTCTGGTTTGCCCCAAAGTTGGATCAACTGGGCAAATACCTCCGGATGGAGCTCCCACTCCCCCGGATGAAAAGTCTGCCGACTTAGAAAATCCGTCTCCCAGTTCTCTACTCCTGGGATATAGATAGCTGAGAGATGGCAAGAGTGAACCTCTGCCCATAGAATTATCTTTGAAACCTCCAACATTGCCAGGGGGATCCTTGTTCCCCCCTGATGGTTGATATAGGCTACAGTCATGATGTCTGACTGAAATCTGATGAACCTGACCGCAGGTAGCTGAGGCCAAGCCTGAAGTGCATTGAATATCGCTCTTAGTTCCAGAATGTTTATCGGAAGGAGGGCCTCCTCCTGAGTCCACAAACCCTGAGCCTTCAGGGAATTCCAGACTGCACCCCAGCCCAGAAGGCTGACATCTGTCGTTACTATAGTCCATTTTGGCCTGCGGAAACTCATTCCCTTGGACAGATGGACCCGAGATAGCCACCAGAGAAGAGAATCCCTGGTCTCTTGATCCAGATTTAGTAGAGGGGACAAATCTGTGTAATCCCCATTCCACTGATTGAGCATGCAAAGTTGCAGTGGTCTGAGATGTAGGCGGGCAAACGGAACTATGTCCATTGCCGCTACCATTAATCCGATTACCTCCATACACTGAGCCACTGATGGACGAGAAATGGAATAAAGAGCATGGCAGGAAGTTAGAAGTTTTGACAACCTGACCTCTGTCAGATAAATCTTATTTCTACTGAATCTATCAGAGTTCCTAGGAAGGAAACTCTTGTGAGAGGTGAGAGAGAACTCTTTCCTTCGTTCACCTTCCACCCGTGAGACCTTAGGAATGCCAGAACAATGTCCATATGGGACCTGGCGATTTGAAAAGTTGACGCCTGTATCAGGATGTCGTCTAGGTAAGGGGCTACTGCTATACCCCGCGGTCTTAGAACCGCCAGAAGGGACCCTAGAACCTTCGTAAAGATTCTTGGTGCCGTGGCTAACCCGAAGGGAAGAGCCACAAACTGGTAATGCCTGTCTAGGAAGGCGAACCTGAGAAACTGATGATGATCCCTGTGTATCAGAATATGTAGATAAGCATCCTTTAAATCAACGGTAGTCATATATTGACCCTCCTGGATCATAGGTAGGATGGTTCGAATAGTCTCCATCTTGAAGGATGGGACCCTAAGAAATTTGTTTAGGATCTTGAGATCCAAGATTGGTCTGAAAGTTCCCTCTTTCTTGGGAACTATAAACAGATTTGAATAGAAGCCCTGCCCCTGTTCCTCCTTTGGAACTGGGTGGATCACTCCCATAACTAGTAGGTCTTGAACGCAATGTAAGAATGCCTCTCTCTTTATCTGGTTTGCAGATAATTGTGAGAGATGAAATCTCTCCTTTGGAGATGAAGCTTTGAAATCCAGAAGAAATCCCTGGGAAACAATCTCCAGAGCCCAGGGATCCTGGACGTTTCTTGCCCAAGCCTGGGCGAAGAGAGAAAGTCTGCCCCCCACTAGACCCGGTCCCGGATCGGGGGCTACTCCTTCATGCTGTCTTAGAGGCAGCAGCAGGCTTTTTGGCCTGTTTCCCCTTGTTCCAAGCCTGGTTAGGTCTCCAGACTGGCTTGGACTGGGCAAAATTTCCCTCTTGTTTTGTAGAAGAGGAAGATGAAGCTGCGCCACTCTTGAAGTTTCAAAGGAACGAAAATTAGTCTGTTTGGTCCTTAACTTGTTGGACCTATCCTGGGGAAGGGCGTGGCCTTTTCCTCCAGTAATATCAGAAATGATCTCCTTCAGTCCAGGCCCAAATAGGGTCTGCCCTTTGAAGGGGATATTGAGAAGTTTAGACTTTGAAGTGACATCAGCTGAAAAGGATTTAAGCCATTGCGCCCTACGTGCCTGAATGGCAAAACCTGAATGTTTAGCCGTTAGCTTGGTTAAATGAAAAACGGCGTCAGAAATAAATGAATTGGCTAACTTAAGAGCTTTAAGCCTGTCAAGGATATCATCCAACGGGGTCTCTACCTGTAAAGCCTCCTCCAGAGACTCGAACCAGAAAGCCGCTGCAGCAGTGACTGGGGCAATGCATGCAAGAGGCTGGAGAATAAAACCTTGTTGTATAAAGATTTTCTTAAGGAAACCCTCTAATTTCTTATCCATAGGATCTAGGAAAGCACAACTGTCCTCGACAGGAATAGTTGTACGCTTAGCTAGGGTAGAGACTGCTCCCTCCACCTTAGGGACCGTCTGCCACAAGTCCCGTGTAGCGGCATCTATAGGAAACATTTTCATAAAAGCAGGAGGGGGAGAGAACGGCACACCTGGTCTATCCCATTCCTTAGTAATAATTTCTGAAAACCTCTTAGGGATTGGAAAAACATCAGTGTAAACAGGCACTGCAAAGTATTTGTCCATTTTACACAATTTCTCTGGGACTACAATGGTGTCACAGTCATCCAGAGTCGCTAAACTGCCCTGAGCAACACGCAGAGGTGTTCAGGCTTAAATTTAAATGCTGTCATTTCAGAGTCAGACTGAAGTAACGCCTTCCCTGAATCAGAGAAGTCACCCACAGATAGAAGCTCTCCTGCTTCAACTTCTGCACATTGTGAGGGTATATCAGACATAGCTACTAAAGCGTCAGAGAGCTCTGTATTTGTTCTAGTCCCAGAGCTGTCTCGCTTTCCTTGTAACCCTGGCAGTTTGGACAATACCTCTGTGAGGGTATGATTCATAACTGCCGTCATGTCTTGTAAAGTAAACGCATTGGACACGCTAGATGTACTTGGCGTCCCTTGAGCGGGAGTTATAGGTTCTGACAGGTGGGGAGAGCTAGATGGCATAACCTCCCTTTTGTCAGTCTCAGAATCCTCAGGTGATAAATCTTTAAAAGCCATAATATGGTCTTTATAACTTATAGAAAGGTCAGTGCATTTGGTACACATTCTAAGAGGGGGTTCCACAATGGCTTCTAAACATAATGAACAAGGAGTTTCCTCTATGTCAGACATGTTTAACAGACTAGTAATGAGACCAGCAAGCTTGGAAAACACTTTAATAAATGTGAAAAAAGCAATAATAAAAAACGGTACTGTGCCTTTAAGAGAAAAAAACTACCACATAAACTGCAAAACAGTGAAAAAAAGTAGTAAACTCTACGAAATTTGTACAGTGTGTATAATGGACTAAAGCAGCATTGCACCCACTTGCAAATGGATGATTTACCCCTTAGGCCCAAAAACGAATTAGAAAAACATTAAACCTGTTAACAAACAGTCAAACACACTGCCACAGCTGTGCTGTGGCTCCTACCTGCCCTTAAAAACGATTTTTGCAGGAAAAACCTCTATAGAGGTCCTATAAGCCAGAGGATTCCTTCAGGGAAGCTGGATGTCTCAGACTGAAAATGAAAATAGGCCCCTCCCACCATGCACTCAAAGTCAGAGGTCGTTAAAAAAGTACTCCTATGAGTAATCTAACAAGCCATGTGGAAATTAGGCCCCAAATAAAGATTTATCACCCTCAGAGAAAAAACGTTTTTATTTATAAATCATGCAAACGTTTTTACACTAAGTAATATAGGTATTAACATGAATATTATCACTTTTTGCAAGCATTATCCCAGTTGTTGTTAAATCACTGTACCAGGCACTGTCATCATTTTCTAGACCTTATTATCTCTCTATAAAAAAATATACTGAACATACCTGAAAGCAGGCAATCTGCAGACCGTCCCCCCAACTGAAGTTTTCTTTCCATACTCTTCAGTTATGTGTGAGAACAGCAATGGACCTTAGTTACAAACTGCTAAGATCATCAAACCTCCAGGCAGAAGTCTTCTTCCAATTTCTGCCTGAGAGTAAAAACAGTACAAGTAATTCCTTTCTTGTCGAGAGCTGCAAGAGAATGACTGGGGGTGGCAGTTAGGGGAGGAGCTATATAGACAGCTCTGCTGTGGGTGTCCTCTTGCAGCTTCCTGTTGGGAAGGAGAATATCCCACAAGTAATGGATGAACCCGTGGACTGGATACACCTTTACAAGAGAAAGAAAGATTAGATGCCTTCTTTTTAAATAAAGATAGCAAGAGAACAAAGAAAATTGATAATAGGAGTAAATTACAAAGGTGCCTAAAATTGCATGCTCTATCTGAATCAAATTAAGAAATATTGGGAGATTTGGTACAGTAGTTCTTATCTGATATTAAAATCCCTGTTTCTGTGTTTTCAACATACCATAATTTACATACAACATATGTAAATATGCACACATAGAAAAAGACTAAAGAATATAATTGTTTATTATGAAAATCTTGATATTTCAACATATATTTTACACATTTATGCATCAAATTACATGAGGGCTTCTTTTCCTGAGGTTCAGTTATGTGAAAAGTTGTTATGTGTTAACTATATACAGTCAGGGTATTATTGATGATTTTTTTTTGCACGACTCATGACATCAGAAACGTGCCCATCCTATTTAGAACAAGGAACTAAATGAAAGAAGGGTGAAGGCACATCAAACAAGAGACTAAAAGGAAGTGCAACGCCTCCTCAATTTTACAGCTGCCATGGAAACAGTACAATTTCAGAACACCACTGAAACAGGATTTATAAATATTTATAGTTGTCTGATTCTAAAATGGCATTCGTCATCATTACACCTATTAACGATTTCAGTGACATAAGTTCACCAGGATGCTGGCAGAGGAAGCAAATAACTTATATGATTCTTCTTCATATAACCTGTATTAGCTGTTAAAATCTATAATGTGCAATAGGAGAAACATGGTATAAGATACAATCACAAATGTATATGATATATAAAAATAGATTACTTTGATTTGTTTTAACAATCTTATTAAATCAGTAAATGTTATTAAAATGTGTCATTTGTGATTCTGAATTCATTTGAGTGAAAAGCAGATAAAATCCTTTTCTTGGCAGTGGCTAATCCCAGAATTAAACATAGACAGAAACCTTTCTAGACAAGATTTTATATTAGGGGCCCAATTCACTAAAACTCTCTGTTCTGGTGAGATTATCTAACAATGCTTGTCAGTACTGCAAAGTCTCTTAAATAATTTTAGAAATACAAACTTTAGCATGAGAACTGTTCATCTTGTGGGTATGAAGAAGACACATACATTACAATGATCAAAACATTTCTCTCCATGCCAGCATGTCTTTAATAACTGGGCTCTAAGTAAGTCACCATCTGAACTGGATGAACACAAATATTTATATATTAAGATTAATAGCAAATAAAATCAATTCTTCTTTTTCTTATTTAGTGTAAAGTATTTCTTGTATATAGGTACTACTGGATGTGTCTTGTGCCTTCTCTGGGTAGGAAAAAACCTCACAGAAGTCTGTAGGGTTACATCCCACTTCCTGGGCATATTTGTCTGTTTCCCGCTGGCATTACTTGTCATATAACTGATAGGGCTTCTGCGGAGAGGAGAAAGAGGGACGACTAATGACGACTAAAACTAAACAAAAAAAAGTTACATAAGCAATGTATATGAGGGTGGGATTTCAGATCATTCTACTATGAGAGGGATGAATGGATCTATATTGATAAATCTGGTTTAAAATTCATATTGAGATACCAGAAGGTCAATTCCAGATCTATGAAGGCTTGAGCAGGGTAAAACAATTACCTCTCCCTAAGCATAAGGAATATCTGACTGCAGCACCAACTAAGTGCAGATTCTGATGAAACATTGAACTGATAAAGCTTTGTGATTGTATGCAAGAAATATCAAGAAGCCATCTTGTGCAATTACTTCACATAAGCTTCATGATGGTTAGCACATGGAAATTATTTAACCTCTCATTGAAATGATGGAGTTCTTCTCTCCCTTACCAAAAAAAAAAACAATAAAAAACACAACCCTGTATCTACTGGTAACCACCTGAATATTAGAGGGGATTCGACCCTGATAAAAAGTAGGGAACTCCCTTTTTTAAAAATATAGGGTATTACCCTCTCTAATTAAAGCAAATAGGGAAATTGGGGACGAGATACTTACCAGTGTCTCCTTAGCACACAAGGAAGCTAAATTGCCAGACAGGCATGTGTATGTTATAATAATAATAATGCAAATGCTCTGCCACGGGACAACCCAGAAAATGACCGATTGTTTAAAATAAGGCCTGTTCTTGACCATTTATTGGCAAGATTTCAAGAGTGCTATACTCCAGGCCAGAACATATCGGTCGATGAATCCTTGATCTTACATAAGGGACGTATTGTTTTTAAACAATACATTCCTTCTAAGAGAGCTTGCTATGGGATCAAGCTGTTTAAGCTGTGCGAGAGCTCTAGTGGATACACCTATCGTTTTAAGGTATACTAGCAAGGATTCTGTTCTAGTCCCCCTGACTGTCCCTCCTCCCTTGCTGCCAGTGAAAAAATAATGTAGGACTTACTCCACTCAATATTTAATAAAGGCTACCATGTATATGTGGATACATTTTACACTGGTGTGTCATTATTTAATTTGCTATATAGCAAGGGCACTGTTGTGTGTGGCACAATCCGTGCCAATCGCAAAGGCTTTCAGACTCACATGTTCAGAAAGAAAAAGAGGAGAGACCACAACTTTGCGCTCTTATGAGCTGCTAGCTGTGAAATTCACAGACAAAAAGAATGTGCATCTGCTCACAACTATACATGATGAGAGCACATCACCTGTCTATTTCAG
This sequence comes from Bombina bombina, assembly GCF_027579735.1. Classification (NCBI taxonomy): domain Eukaryota; kingdom Metazoa; phylum Chordata; class Amphibia; order Anura; family Bombinatoridae; genus Bombina; species Bombina bombina. The sequence continues at coordinate 374,068,203 of NC_069504.1, read as the reverse complement.
GGGGGAAGAATACACCAACTATGAAACCCATATGTGTCCTGGATTACAATCGACATATGGGAGGGGTAGATAAGACTGACCAGATACTTGAACCATACTCTGCTTCTCGCAAAGCATATACATGGTACAAGAAACTGGCAGTCCACTTGATTGTCAATGCTTAATGCGTTTGTCCTGTATCAGGCTACCCAAGGAAAAGGGCTACATTTCCTGAAATTTAAGGAATCTGTTATTAAAAACATTCTCTTATCATCAGGGGATATTCCAGTAACTGGGCCAAGAGAGGAGAATGCAAGGTTGCATGACCGTCACTGAGAATATAAGAGCTACTGAGAAAAAAAGTAGTAGCAGGTGTAGAGTGTGAAGTCAGCATGGACGTCGTAAAGACACCCATTACTACTGTCCAGACTGCCCCTCTAAACCAGGGCTATGCATGCCCAAATGCTTCCGTATTTATCATACTATGAAACATACTAGCTGCATACCCTCACAGCCCCAGGAGGCTCAAGATTCTGAAATGCAGATACATGGCCCTGTTTGAGGCTTTTGCCTGACCAGCCCAGTGCCCTGGTTGAAGCTTACACCTGACCAGCCCAGTGCCCTGGTTGAGGCTTACACCTGACCAGCCCAGTGCCCTGGTTGAGGCTTACACTTGACCAGCCCAGTGCCCTGGTTGAGGCTTACGCTTGACCAGCCCAGTGCACTGGTTGAGGCTTACGCTTGACCAGCCCAGTGCCCTGGTTGAGGCTTATGCCTGACCAGCCCAGTGCCCTGGTTGAGGCTTACGCCTGCCAGCCCAGTGCCCTGGTTAAGACTTATGCCTGACCAGCCCAGTGCCCTGGTTGAGGCTTACACCTGACCAGCCCAGTGATTGAGTTGCCCCTAGCAAAAGGTACGTATGAATGGAGATATGAAAGGTGTGTTACTGGCCAGTGGTAGGGGTTGTGTTTCTGTGAGTGAATGAAGATACGAAAGGTGTATGTATGGTCAGTAGTAGGGAAGTCTTGATGTATGGGAAGTATGTTGTGCACATCTGTTGGTGAATCAGATATGAAAGGTGTGTGAATGGTCAGTAGCAAGGGTTCAAGCCTTGACATGTTGTTACTGCTCACATAGGGATCCATCTGCTAATTCAACCAGTGTGAGTGCCTGTAATGCTTGTGTGGGTAATGCAAAAACTGTTTAATTGCAGATATAACCCCTATACATTTAAAGTGTTTCAAGATAGCCATGTCTGCAGTTTAACAGCTGTAGCCACCTGGGAATTAGAGATAAAGTATACAAGGTACACCGTTTTGGAAAGTAAACCCCCTGACACATCAAATGAGGGGCTTCATGCATTGCTAGCACAAATTTGGAGTGCGTAAGACATAAATGAAGATGTCACTTTGCTTAGAAAAAAATATTTTCTAAGCAAAGCACCATATTCCATGAATATTTGCGCACTCCACTTTTGTGCTAGAAGTACATATAGCGACTCATTTGATGCATCACGGGGTGTACTTTCTACAAATGGGTACTTTATTTACCCTAATTTAACTTTCCAGGTGGCTAGAGCTGTTTAACTGCAGATATGGCAACCTTGAAAATCTTTCTTAAAATTTGTCTTTAACAATTTAGGGGTGATTTCTACAATTAGACAGCTGTAGCCACCTGGGAATTTAAGATACAGTATACATGGGACACAGTTTTGGAAAGTACATCCCTTGGCGCTTAAAATGAGGGGCTGCATGTATTGCTAGCACAAATTTGGAGTGCGCAAGACATAAACAAACATTTCACTTTGCTTAGAAAAAAATATTTTCTAAGCAAAGCACAATATTCCATGAATATTTGTGCTCTCCACTTTTGTGCTAGAAGTACATATAGCCCCTCATTTGATGCGTCAGGGGGTGTACTTTCTACAAAGGGTTACTTTATGTACCCTAATTTATCTTCCCAGGTGGCTAGAGCTGGGGTGATGTCTACAATTGGACACTTGTAGCCACCTGGGAATTTAAGATACAGTATACAAGGTACACAGTTTTGGAAAGTGCACCCCTTGGTGCATCAAATAAGGGGCTGCATGTATTGCTAGCACAAATATGGAGTAGGTAAGATATAAATAAACATATCGCTTTGTTTAAATTTTTTTTTTACAAGTCTGGTATTCGCTTATTTGTTGCACACTTCAGATTTGTGATACAAATACAAATAAGACCTCATTTGATGCAGTTGGGGTGTAAGTTTCTAAAAATATATAGTTTTGTTGTCATATCTTAACTTCCCAGGCAGCTAAAGCTGTTTAATTTCTTGCAACAATACTTATAATTTAAAGATGCTTTTTGTTAAGGTCTATCAAATTGACACGTCGGCAATGAAACAGTAGAAAAACACAGTGAAATGTTCTCAATTTCTGCTTATTTTATACAGGACAGGTTACCTACTGCAAATATTTAGAAACACAGGTTTTGATGATAGAGTTTAGAAGAATAAAATTACAAACTAAAAAAAATTACACTTTTTCATATTTTATGCTTTATTTTTAAAACCTGTTGAAACATACACATATAATAATGGTATATTTGGAATCTGCTAGGTCTGCTGAAAAAAGCAATATATAGTTTGTATAGTTTATTCACACAAACTTTACTACTAAAAGTGTTTAAATGTGAACTGCAACAAAAAGCTCAAAACCAGCTTAGCACACAGGTGGGAAATGGCTTAGCAACCAAACGGTTAAAGGGCCATACACCTAAAATTTAAAAGTGCCCCAAAAAATCCCCTTAAAGTGGCAAGAGGGCTGTAGAGTGTCAGAAGCTTCCCTGAAAGTGTTCCCAATGATGATAGAACAGTTAGGGACCTGATATGGAGGAGGGCAGGTTAAGTCTCTTACAAATAGCCTCTGCAATGTGAGTGTGCCGTGAGTGGGGAAGAAGAAAACTATTAACAGGTATTTAAGGAACCATCCTTATAACCAATGTAAATAAATTCTAATACATGTTGAACTAAGAGGGGTCAACAGTATTTTAGTTGTGAAAGGGACATGAATCCAAATATTTTCTTCCATGATTCAGATAGAGCATGCAGTTTTAAACATCTTTCTAATTTACTTCTATTATCAAATTTGCATTGTTCTCTTGGTATCCTTTGTTGAAGGAGCAGCAATGCACTACTAGGAGTTAGCTGAACAAATCAACTAAACCAATGGCAAGAGGCATATTTGTTCAGCCACCAATCAGCAACCAGCTCCCAGTAGTGCTTTGTTGAAAAGAATAACTAGGTAGGATTAGAAGCAACAAAGGATAGCAATGAAACAAAGCCAATTTGATAATAGAAGTAAAATTGAAAGATGTTTAACATGTCATGTTTTATTTGAATCATGAAAGAAAACATTTTGATTTAATGTCCATTTAAGGCTCCCAAATGTAATCTGATAAATAAAGTCTAGACAGAGAGTGACAGATGGAGGTAGTGGCCCCTAGACAGGGCAGCCAGGTCTGAACACCAAGCAAAAACACAAGAATTAGAACAGTCCCTGAATATCCCTCTTGATCTTCGGGATTGCTCCCAAAAGCATAGCTATGGAAGCAAACATACACTACAGGAAATTTCTAAATGTGATTATTATACTTACAACGACTGTTTAAGGATCTTGATTTTTGGTGTCTGGGAAGCATTGATACAAGAACTTTGTGGTAAACCAGATCTTTAAAGATTGCAAAACAAAGTGACCATATCCATAACAACTGACCGTTTATAAAGAGTCCACTTCCCAGCTGTTTATTTAAGTGATGTATATTGCTGATATGTCATCAAATCTGGGCACAGCACTATTCCTTCATTCAACAGACTCTTGAGAGATATGGTACACGTGGAAGGGGATACTGCTACCCCTCAATATCAAAGGTAAAACAAAAAATTCCACAGCACCACAGATAATTTCAAAGACAGTCTCTAACTTTATTCTTTCATATAGGATATCATGATATACCATATGAAAAAAAATGCAAGCTCCTGACTAAGTGACCTTCTATCCCTATCACTTTTGTTCGCATGATGGATAGTGAGTGATGTCGCGAATTGTTCGCCGGCGAATAGTTCCCGGCGAACATAGCTTGTTCGCGTTCGCAACGGCGGGCGAACATATGCGATGTTTGATCCGCCCCCTATTCGTCCTCATTGAGTAAACTTTGACCCTGTATCTCACAGTCTGCAGACACATTTCAGCCAATCAACAGCAGACACTCCCTCCCAGCTCCTGGACAGCAGCCATTTTAGATTCATTCTGATCCTGCATTCTTAGTGAGAGGAGGGATAGTGTAGCTGCTGCTGATTTTATAGGGAAATTGATAGCTAGGCTAGTGTATTCAGTGTCCCCTACAGTCCTGAAGGACTCATCTGATCTCTGCTGTAAGGACAGCACCCCAAAAAGCCCTTTTTAGGGCTAGAACATCTTTTTTTTTTTTTGTCTGTGTAATTTTGACTGTGAAACATCAGTCTGCTAGTGTAATCTAATTGCAGTTGCCTGCCTGCAGTGCCACCACTCATATCTGTTGTAACAATAGTATAAATTTTGTAAAAAAAAAATTTTTTTGACTGTGAAACATCAGTCTGCTAGTGTAATCTAATTGCAGTTGCCTGCCTGCCAGCGTGTGTGCCAGGCCCACTTGTCCAGTGCCACCACTCATATCTGGTGTAACAGTAGTGTAAATTTAAAAAAAAAAACTTTTTTGACTGTGAAACATCAGTCTGCTAGTGTAATCTAATTGCAGTTGCCTGCCTGCCTGCGTGTGTGCCAGGCTCACAGCGTATACTGTGCCCACTTGCCCAGTGCCACCAATCATATCTGGTGTAACAGTAGTGTAAATTTAAAAAAAAAACTTTTTTGACTGTGAAACATCAGTCTGCTTGTGTAATCTAATTGCAGTTGCCTGCCTGCCAGCGTGTGTGCCAGGCTCACAGCGTATACTGTGCCCACTTGCCCAGTGCCACCACTCATACCTGGTGTAACAGTAGTGTACATTTAAAAAAAACAAAAACTTTTTTGACTGTGAAATAATAGCAGACAGCTGCCAGTACCCAAGATGGCCACCAATAAGGCAGATGGGGAGGGTTAGAGAGCTGTTTTGCGGGGGATCAGGGAGGTTGGGGGCTATGCTACACCACAGCATATGTAAATATGCTATAAAAAATAACAAAAATGTAAAAACCTTTTATTTTAGTACTGGCAGACTTTCTGCCAGTACTTAAAATGTCGGGGACAATTGTGGGGTGGGGGAGGGAAGGGAGCTGTTTGGGAGGGACCAGGGGGTCTAATGTGTCAGGTGGGAGGCTGATCTCTACACTAAAGCTAAAATTAACCCTGCAAGCTCCCTACAAACTACCTAATTAACCCCTTCACTGCTAGCCATAATACACGTGTGATGCGCAGCAGCATTTAGCGGCCTTCTAATTACCAGAAAGCAACGCCAAAGTCATATATGTCTGCTATTTCTGAACAAAGGGGATCCCAGAGAAGCATTTACAACCATTTGTGCCATAATTGCACAAGCTGTTTGTAAACCTAAAGTTTGTGAAAAAGTGAACAATTTTTTTTTATTTGATCGCATTTGGTGGTGAAATGGTGGCATGAAATATACCAAAATGGGCCTAGATCAATACTTTGGGTTGTCTACTACACTACACTTAAGCTAAAATTAACTCTACAAGCTCCCTACATGCTCCCTAATTAACCCCTTCACTGCTGGGCATAAAACACGTGTGGTGCGCAGTGGCATTTAGCAGCCTTCTAATTACCAAAAAGCAACGCCAAAGCCATATAAGTCTGCTATTTCTGAACAAAGGGGATCCCAGAGAAACATTTACAACCATTTATGCCATAATTGCATAAGTTGTTTGTAAACCTAAAGTTTGTGAAAAAGTGAACAATTTTTTTTTATTTGATCGCATTTGGTGGTGAAATGGTGGCATGAAATATATCAAAATGGGCCTAGATCAATACTTTGGGTTGTCTACTACACTACACTTAAGCTAAAATTAAATCTACAAGCTGCCTACATGCTCCCTAATTAACCCCTTCACTGCTGGGCATAAAACATGTGTGCTACGCAGTGGCATTTAGCAGCCTTCTAATTACCAAAAAGCAAAGCCAAGGCCATATAAGTCTGCTATAATGGCATGTCTGGCACACAGTGTTGGGGCAAGGGTCCATCTGACCACTGATACCTGGTCTGCAAAGCATGGTCAGGGCAGGTATATCACCTACACTGCGCACTGTGAAGTGGGCATAACCCTTACACTACCTGATCGATACATCATACCTGATGTTTTAAAGCACGTTATTCCAAACAATTTAGGAATGTTAGGTGATTTATGCCCTTTATGGATTAAAACCAGACTCTGCATCAACTATGTAATTTTCCATGGGAGTTTTGCCATGGATCGCCCTCCGGCATGCCACAGTCCAGGTGTTAGTGCCCTTGAAATAACTTTTCCATCACTATTGTGGCCAGAGAGTCCCTGTGGGTTTTAAAATTCGCCTGCCTATTGAAGTCTATGGCGGTTCGCCCGTTCGCAAACTTTTGCAGAAGTTCGAGTTCTCCGTTCGCGAACCCAAATTTTTAGGTTCGCGACATCACTAATGATGGACGATATGACCAGCCGTCAATGGCTTTCTGATAATCAAGGCTATCATGACTCACAGCCTCTGACTAAGTCTAAAGTCTATGTGGATGGCTTTACCCACAAGAGCATAAGAGAAATGGCTTGGTTAATGTGGACATTTCACTATCAAACTTAGATGTCGTTAAATTTGCAATGTAATTGGGACGTAATCTGCACAGTACAAATTCACTGCAGGTGAAGCAGTGATTATTATCACCCACATACAGGTCTATGTAACAGTCCAGTTAACATTTTGGCCACTTGAATGCATTTACAGCTGGAAATTATTTCCCTACTCTCTCGTGCCTCAAAGCTTCTTGAAAAACTAGTACATGCACGCCTATCACATTTCCTTACATTACACTCCCTCCTTGACCCATTGCACTCTGGATTTCACCCCCATCACTCCACAGAGACAGAAATCGTTAAGGTTACCAATGACCTACTCACAGCAAAATCCAAAGGTCACTTCTCTCTGCTTAGCCTCCTTGATCTGTCTGCAGCCTTTGATACTGTTGACCACTCTCTTTTGCTCCAAACCCTCCAAGCTTTCGGGATTTGTGACACAGCCCTCTCATGGTTCTCTTCCTACCTGTCTAACCGTACCTTTAGTGTAGCCTTCTCTGGGGATTCCTCTGCCCCGTTACCACTTTCTGTTGGGGTGCCGCAAGGCTCTGTCCTCTGTCCCCTTCTCTTCTCAATCTACACGTCATCATTAGGTTCCCTAATAAAGTCCTACAGGTTTCAATTTCATTTGTATGCCAATGACACTCAAATCTACATCTCAGCTCCAGATCTATCTCCTTCCTTGCTAACCCGTGTCACTAACTGTCTTTCTCACATCTCTTCCTGGATGTCCTCTCACTACCTTAAGCTAAATCTCTCCAAAACTGAGCTCCTTATTTTCCCCCATCTTCTAAAATCTCCAACCCCCATCTCTCTATAACTGTCGACAACTCCATCATTACCCCTACCCCGCATGCCCAATGTCTTGGGGTCACACTTGACTTACTTTCTTTCACTCCTCACATTCAGGCCATGGCTAAATCCTACTGCTTCCACCTAAAAAAAATCTCTAAAATTAGACATTTCCTTACACAAGACACAACTAAGATTTTAATCCACACTCTGATCCTTTTCTGCCTTGATTATTGCAACTCCGTCCTCTCTGGTCTCCCTAGCTGCCGTCTAGCTCCTTTACAATCCATAATGAATGCCTCTGCCAGACTCATCTTCCTTGCACGTCGCTCTTCATCTGCTGCACCTCTCTGCCATTCCCTTCAATGGCTTCCGCTTGCCTCCAGGATTAAACACAACATTCTGACTCATACAAAACCCTCAACTGCACTGCTCCCCTCTATATCTCTGACCTTGTCTCCAGAAACTCTCCCTCCCATCCCCTTCACTTTGCTCACAACCTCCTACTCTCCTCCTCTCTTGTTACCTCCTCACATTCCAGTTTACAGGACTTCTCCAGACTGACTCCCATCTTGTGGAACCCTCTTCCTCGCTCCAAAAGACTCTCCCCTAGTTTTGACAGCTTCAAGCACTCCCTAAAGACTCTTCTGTTCAGGGATGCATACAACCTACACTAACCTTTCCTAATACCAGTTCCTCTTCTCCATTGCTATCCACCATGAACCTCCTTAGAATGTAAGCTTAAGAGCCCAACTGCTTGCAGATCACCTTCACAAGAGCTGACAACAACAGTGCGACTCTAGACAGGGCCCTCTGCCCATTTGATCCCAATAATTGCTACCTTGTATACTGCCTATGTTTATAGCACTGCAGAATCTATTTGCGCTCTACAAATAACCGATAATAATAATATTGGATGGGAGATTGTAAAGTTTGCTATAGATATCCGAGAAGGTGTTAGCTATAATTGAGGGATCATTTGTAGTCTTACCCACTGTTTGTTGAATTTGGGGCACCGTGGATGTTCTAACAATTTCTTTTAGTTTATTTGCTAACATTCGATCTGGTTTGTTTCTGTATATGTAGTATTGTGTGTCTATAAGTCTGATCGAACATACCGCTTCTTTATTTAAGATTTGATTTTAATCCTTCATTCTTAGTTTTCATTTGTGTTATTATATTGTGGCGTGGGTGTAGTATTGACTGTGTCCTTAGTAAATTAATGTCTGCTTTTAGTTGCTCTATTTTAGTTTTATTTATTTTGTTGAGTTTATTAGATTCAGCTACACCACGTATAAAGGCTTTCAAAGCACCCCAAACATTGAAGTAGTTTGAGGTACTACCCTCATTGGTGGTGAGAATTTCAGTAATTTGAGTTTGTAGTTTCAGTAGAATGATATCATTTTGAAGTAAGCCTGGATTAAGAGTCCAGGATCTAATTCTATGTAGACAATTCATTCCTTATAATGTTACCTCAATATTGGAATGTTCGGACCAGGCACAATTAAGTATTTTAGCATTAAGGATAAGGGGCCCTAACATTTGGCTTGTAAATATGTAGTCAATTCTAGAATGAGAACCATGAATTGGAGAATAGTATGTGTAGTCTCGGGTTCCTCCATTGGTCGTCCTCTAACAGTATATCAAGTTGTGGTCGTTAACAAAGTCTTTTAATAATCTATTCGTCTGTTTAGAGGTGGTTTTCTCAGTAGTCCCTTGGGTTGATCTATCTAGTCTCATGTCTAGTGTCAAATGAAAGTTTTCACCAATAATGGTTTTATATCTTTTCCATAAATTTAATTGTTTAGTCAATTTAGTGATAAATGGGTTTGCTGATCATTAGGGGCATAAACATTAACCAGTAATTCTGGAGTGTGTTGTATTAGTCCTTTGACTATAATAAATCTCCCTTCTCTGTCTCTTATTACTTCCTCTTCTTTAAAATTTAAGGCAAAATGTAGAAGTATTGTTACCCCACATTTTATCTTATTGCCAATGGCATGATATTGAATGAGAAAACGTTTATCCCAGGACTTGGTTGTATAGGTTTTAGTGAAGTGTGTTTCCTGCATCATGACTATGTGAGCCCCTAGGGATTTGTATTCAGATATGACCTTCCTTCGTTTAATGTCAGAGTTAAGACCTCTGACGTTATGTGATATTATCTTGATGGACATGTTGAAGTGTATATGGGCTTGCTAGCATTGTGTATATTGAGAAGCTCCCTCCATAGTGTCTCTTCAGAAACGTTGCTTGGGGGCTGTGTTAGGAAGCCGAGACCCAAAGACTATGTTAAGTACATACCTTTGCAAGTTGAAAAGAGAGATTGTAGCCTGCTTATAAATAATGAACCATTTATTCTAAGAGAAATACAGTATATGTTAGTGAACACAAAAAAAGCACTGAATATATTGGCAACAAAATGCTTTAGATACTAAAACATGAGTAACGTATGCTCATGGCATACACCAAATTCACTATTGTTAAAATAGCAAATATCATAAACTGTGAAAATAACATACAGGGGGGAAGAATAACTGGCAGGTTGGTTCATGATATGTTTTATTTAGATATGAACCTATTGTTGTTAGGTAAAGGTGAGAGGGGGGAGGGGGGTGTTAGACTGGGAGAGAGTGATTATCTTTTATGAAACTTACAACACTTACCTTCAAGAGTAACATATAGATTACAGAACTTGATAACTAACATTTTGAAACTTTGATATTATTAATTATATTCATTGAAACATCCCTTAAATTAGGGTACTAAGAACTCCCTTATTTAGGAAAACAGGTTGGTCGGTATATATCTTACTGTCTCTTGCGATCAGTTAATGGACCTTATCATCTGATGAATCAGTATTGTGGGAAGGGCTGTGATTTAGCTTGAATCTTTTGGCTTTACCATCTTTTCCTACCAGGGTCCACTAACGTTGAAAGATTTGTTGGTTGGATCTTGAAGTAGTTGGTTCAGATTCAAACTGAATTTGAAGTTGTGAACACAAAAAGGGTGAACAGTGGCACTACTCTAGCTTTTCCCTTAATACAAATTATCAGTTGTCATATGTTATACAAAATGACTTATATACTGTATGGGAAACGGTGCTCATGCATCAGGTTCAATTGAAAAACTGAAAGTGGGATGGCTAAAGAAAGCCTAGAAAACCCACCAAAAAGTATGCTTATAAGCACTCTGGGCCTGAACTGGTGAAGGTGCTTGCTTCCTCACAAAGAGGGATTAATTAAAATATACCTTTTATTTGGAACATTAAAATCAACACTCAACACACATATATTAAAAGAATCCAGAAATACCTTAATGGTGTTCAAATGTCTATTCAGAGAGGAAATAAAAGTATCTGGCCTGACTTGGTAAGATATATTGTACTCTACTGAAAATGTATGGATACACCACATAATTTAGGGTATAGAATATACTGTACCCTCTATAAATATATATATATATATATATATATATATATATATATATATATATATATATATATATATAACTGCCAAGATCCTGGCGTGTGCCAGTTATGGTATATAAAGTGGGGTATGGTAGGTACAATCTGTAAAAAAGAATATAGTACAGGGCTAATAAACTGGGGGTCTGATATGAGATAATGTGTGTCTCAAATCATAGAGGGGGAATTGGTAAAAAATGAAATGTTGATCAATTATGATAAAAACAGCTTTTACCAAAAGTTGAACAGTCAGTATAATCCAGGTGTTAATTAGAAGTATGTATAGTACTTGATATTTGAAATAGAATATCTAAGTATTCAAATGATGATAGTTAATAACAGCAGTGTAACAATGCTTATCGTATATCTTTATTCAAAAAAATATAAACCAGGTGTATTGCAACGTTAGTTATAATATGAAAATCTTTATTCAAAGACCTGTATATCTGTTAAATATCATCATAAGTTATTACCCTGATTAACTACTAGTTGGATAATGGTCAAATATATCAAGGATTGGACAATACGTTTAGTATTTAAATATATAGAGTTCTGCTGGTTAGTACTAATGACTGTGGTCCCTCAGCAAATGCTACTAGCTCTAGAAATCAGGAATACAGCTTGTCTGCTGCCCTGTGATGAAAGATCTCAGTGTGGTTGTGAGGTTCACAATTTTTAAACTGTTGCGAGTGAGTAACAATTCATTTGATTACTCTTGGTTTGTGTTGGGTGAAATGATAAGATTCCCTTATCGTAATGTATCATGCAATTGGCTTGTGATATAATTTCTACCCAGTGTTAAACATTAGTCAGTTTTAACTGCTTGAATAAGGTATAAGTATATGCTATTGTTAATGTTATGATAAATCTAATTTAATAAGGTTGACTACCAGCGCTGATGTTAATAAATTGCAACAAAATAATTGTCCTAGAGAAAAAACAATAATTAAGATGTAACCATTATACCAATTAAGTTAACCTCTTAATGTAAGTCATATAGATTTGGTGAGCCAGTATTATAGCGTGTGAGATAGATCTCAGTATCTCAGCAAAACAAATTTATATTAAACTCTGACAAGTCCAATTAGATTGTATTGTAGTAAATACCCCTGATAGTATTATGCTGTAAGGTTTTAACAGTAATAAATGATCTGAGTTAAAAAACCCTTTATTAAATATATTGAAGGATTCCCTAAAGTTCTTGCACAGTGATTGAAACACTGGATCTGATACGGCTCAGATCCAAATACATTGAAATAACGCTGTATTAACTGTTTAATCTGGCACAACCCAGTTAGTAAGTTTAATAAATATATTGTGATCGTTAAATCAAACTGGTTATTACCTAAGTTGTAAAGTATTAGAGAAACTATTGTAGTGTTGATGAATAGTGTGCTTGCTAAACCTAGCTTGCAAGTCAAATAGATCTATCAGGAGTGCTGTGTAACACTCGGTCTCTAATATCAGAATGCTGTGACCAAATACATTGAAATAACGCTGTATTAGCTGTTTAATCTGGCACAACCCAGTTAGTAAGTTTAATAAATGTATTTTGGTTGTTGAATCAAGCTAGTTATTACCTAAGTTATAAAGTATTAGAGAAACTATTGTAGTGTTGATGAATGATGTGCTTGCTAGACCTAGCAAGTCAAATAGATCTGTCAGGTGTGCTGTGTAACAACACTCAGTCTCTAATATCAGGATGCTGTGACCGTCTGCACGGTTATGTAGATTCTAGATCTGGCACAACCCAGATCATATAGTATAACCACAAATTATTCACTATGTAAGTCTGGCACAACCCAGTTATATTATAGTTAGGTAATTCAGGTAGTTATAGTGACATATATAATGAAACACTAAGGTATAGATATCTGGCTATTAAAACATGGGAGCGTGACACACACTCTAACTGCTCCCCTGACGCGTTTCACCCATCCTGGCTTTCTCAAAGGCAGTGCGCTGCCGAAGTTTGGGGGATAAATACCCTCTCTGATGCGGAAGTACCGCCTCTTGCTATTCTCTGGTTGGTTTGTTATTCTGTCAATTGACTCCAGGTCGCCAATCAAGTTCATGTGAGTGGGCGGTTTGCTGAATAACGTGGAATAGCAACAATCTCTGCCTATGCTTACGATTCGATTGTTGATCACATTTGTTTAGGTTACATATGTTGTAATGCAATTGGTCTCTATTTACCTAGGTTACTGACTGTCATCGCACCTAAAATAATTACCGGACCAAGAAACTGGAAATGTATCAACCTGCTTATATGGAATCGTGACGAATATCTGCTCAATTCGTTTATTGAACCATGTGTATGTAAATTAAATAAAAAACTTTATCTAACTAAAATTTATTTGTTATAATTTATGTGAATACATTGATTCTAATTATGTTGTCATAATAGTTGTTATTATGGGTACAAAAATCAAATCTCGAGATGTTTCCATCTGCTCTGCTATATAGTATATAAAAATAATAAATTTTGTTTAAACAAATACTACATGACTTCTGATTATTAATTTTGATAACAATGGATCTATACATAATACTTGGTCCCTAATAGTTCTTACAGAGTCTAAGATTTATAAAATAAAAATAAAAAAAATATATAAATTGTCACCGATAGCTCAATTAATAATGAGTCCGTGCTTTGTGTGTATTGGGTGTATTTGCAAATGATATAATCTATTGAGTCTATAAGTGTGTATTGTTGAAAAAAAATGCTCTGTGAAGTGAAAAAGCTGGGGATGACAGTGAGACATGTGTGTCATAAATATACATTATATAAAAAAAAACACTAATATATATTTATTTAAATTGGAATAGGGCAGGGGAGTGAATGATAAAAAACTGTGATAAAAGTAAATGTGTTTGACACTGTATGAATATTACAAAAAAAACGTGACAGTGTTGAAAAATTCCAATATAGTGTGTGAAGATGAATTATCCTTAAGATATTGGTGAGAAAAATTGGTGCTATGGAACATACTCCTGTTTCCAAACTCAAAGGTGATTGGACACCAATGTTGAAGTGCATAAAAATTAATGATATGTGAAGTGAATATTTGTGTTAATTTATTATTAAGATTTCAAAATTTGTAATATCAAAGAATAATTTTTCTATTAGGGACCAATTATTATGTATAGATCCATTGTTATCAAAATTATTAATCAAAAGTCATGTAGTATTTGTTTTAAACAAAATTTATTATTTTTATATACTATACAGCAGAGCAGACGGAAACATCTCGAGATTTGATTTTTGTACCCATAATAACAACTATTATGACAACATAATTAGAATCAATGTATTCACATAAATTATAACAAATACATTTTAGTTAGATAAAGTTTTTTATTTCATTTACATACACATGGTTCAATAAACAAATTGAGCAGATATTTGTCACGATTCCATATAAGCAGGTTGATACATTTCCAGTTTCTTGGTCTGGTATTTATTTTAGGTGCGATGACAGTCAGTAACCTAGGTAAATAAAGAGAGACCAATTGCATTACAACATATGTAACCTAAACTAATGTGATCAACAATCGAATCGTAAACATAGGCAGAGATTTGATTGTTATTCCACGTTATTCAGCAAACCGCCCACTCACATGAACTTGATTGGCGACCTGGAGTCAATTGACAGAATAACAAACCAACCAGAGAATAGCAAGAGGCAGTACTTCAGCATCAGAGAGGGTATTTATCCCCCAAACTTCGGCAGTGCGCTGCCTTTGAGAAAGCCAGGATGGGCGAAATGCGTCAGGGGAGCAGTTAGAGTGTGTGTCACGCTCCCATGTTTTAATAGCCAGATATCTATACCTTAGTGTTTCATTATATACGCCACTATAACTACCTGAATTACCTAACTATAATATAACTGGGTTGTGCCAGACTTACATAGTGAATAATTTGTGGTAATACTATATGATCTGGGTTGTGCCAGATCTAGAATCTACATAACCGGGCAGACGGTCACAGCATCCTGATATTAGAGACTGAGTGTTGTTACACAGCACACCTGACAGATCTATTTGACTTGCTAGGTCTAGCAAGCACATCATTCATCAACACTACAATAGTTTCTCTAATACTTTATAACTTAGGTAATAACTAGCTTGATTCAACAACCAAAATACATTTATTAAACTTACTAACTGGGTTGTGCCAGATTAAACAGCTAATACAGCGTTATTTCAATGTATTTGGTCACAGCATTCTGATATTAGAGACCGAGTGTTGTTACACAGCACACCTGATAGATCTATTTGACCTGCAAGCTAGGTTTAGCAAGCACACCATTCATCAACACTACAATAGTTTCTCTAATACTTTACAACTTAGGTAATAACCAGTTTGATTTAACGATCACAATATATTTATTAAACTTACTAACTGAGTTGTGCCAGATTAAACAGTTAATACAGGGAGTGCAGAATTATTAGGCAAATGAGTATTTTGACCACATCATCCTCTTTATGCATGTTGTCTTACTACAAGCTGTATAGGCTCGAAAGCCTACTACCAATTAAGCATATTAGGTGATGTGCATCTCTGTAATGAGAAGGGGTGTGGTCTAATGACATCAACACCCTATATCAGGTGTGCATAATTATTAGGCAACTTCCTTTCCTTTGGCAAAATGGGTCAAAAGAAGGACTTGACAGGCTCAGAAAAGTCAAAATTAGTGAGATATCTTGCAGAGGGATGCAGCACTCTTAAAATTGCAAAGCTTCTGAAGCGTGATCATCGAACAATCAAGCATTTCATTCAAAATAGTCAACAGGGTCGCAAGAAGCGTGTGGAAAAACCAAGGCGCAAAATAACTGCCCATGAACTGAGAAAAGTCAAGCATGCAGCTGCCAAGATGCAACTTGCCACCAGTTTGGCCATATTTCAGAGCTGCAACATCACTGGAGTGCCCAAAAGCACAAGGTGTGCAATACTCAGAGACATGGCCAAGGTAAGAAAGGCTGAAAGACGACCACCACTGAACAAGACACACAAGCTGAAACGTCAAGACTGGGCCAAGAAATATCTCAAGACTGATTTTTCTAAGGTTTTATGGACTGATGAAATGAGAGTGAGTCTTGATGGGCCAGATGGATGGGCCCGTGGCTGGATTGGTAAAGGGCAGAGAGCTCCAGTCCGACTCAGACGCCAGCAAGGTGGAGGTGGAGTACTGGTTTGGGCTGGTATCATCAAAGATGAGCTTGTGGGGCCTTTTCGGGTTGAGGATGGAGTCAAGCTCAACTCCCAGTCCTACTGCCAGTTTCTGGAAGACACCTTCTTCAAGCAGTGGTACAGGAAGAAGTCTGCATCCTTCAAGAAAAACATGATTTTCATGCAGGACAATGCTCCATCACACGCGTCCAAGTACTCCACAGCGTGGCTGGCAAGAAAGGGTATAAAAGAAGAAAATCTAATGACATGGCCTCCTTGTTCACCTGATCTGAACCCCATTGAGAACCTGTGGTCCATCATCAAATGTGAGATTTACAAGGAGGGAAAACAGTACACCTCTCTGAACAGTGTCTGGGAGGCTGTGGTTGCTGCTGCATGCAATGTTGATGGTGGACAGATCAAAACACTGACAGAATCCATGGATGGAAGGCTTTTGAGTGTCCTTGCAAAGAAAGGTGGCTATATTGGTCACTGATTTGTTTTTGTTTTGTTTTTGAATGTCAGAAATGTATATTTGTGAATGTTGAGATGTTATATTGGTTTCACTGGTAAAAATAAATAATTGAAATGAGTATATATTTGTTTTTTGTTAAGTTGCCTAATAATTATGCACAGTAATAGTCACCTGCACACACAGATATCCCCCTAAAATAGCTATAACTAAAAACAAACTAAAAACTACTTCCAAAACTATTCAGCTTTGATATTAATTAGTTTTTTGGGTTCATTGAGAACATGGTTGTTGTTCAATAATAAAATTAATCCTCAAAAATACAACTTGCCTAATAATTCTGCACTCCCTGTATAGCGTTATTTCAATGTATTTGGATCTGAGCCGTATCAGATCCAGTGTTTCAATCACTGTGCAAGAACTTTAGGGAATCCTTCAATATATTTAATAAAGGGTTTTTAACTCAGATCATTTATAACTGTTAAAACCTTACAGTATAATACTATCAGGGGTATTTAGTACAATACGATCTAATTGGACTTGTTAGAGTTTAATATAAATTTGTTTTGCTGAGATACTGACAGCTATCTCACACGCTATAATACTGGCTCACCAAATCTATATGACTTACATTAAGAGGTTAACTCAATTGGTATAATGGTTACATCTTAATTATTGTTTTTTCTCTAGGACAATTACTTTGTTGCAATTTATTAACATCAGTGCTGGTAGTCAACCTTATAAAATTAGATTTATCGTAACATTAACAATAGCATATACTTATACCTATTATTCAAGCAGTTAAAACTGACTGACTGGGTAGAAATTATATCACAAGCCAATTGCATGATACATTACGATAAGGGAATCTTATCATTTCACCCAACACAAACCAAGAGTAACCAAATGAATTGTTACTCACTCGCAACAGTTTAAAAATTGTGAACCTCACAACCACACTGAGATCTTTCATCACAGGGCAGCAGACAAGATGTATTCCTGATTTCTAGAGCTAGTAGCATTTGCTGAGGGACCACAGTCATTAATACTAACCAGCAGAACTCTATATATTAAAATACTAAACGTATTGTCCAATCCTTGATATATTTGACCATTATCCAACTAGTAGTTAATCAGGGTAATAACTTATGATGATATTTAACAGATATACAGGTCTTTGAATAAAGATTTTCATATTATAACTAACGTTGCAATACACCTGGTTTATATTTTTTTGAATAAAGATATACGATAAGC
This sequence comes from Bombina bombina, assembly GCF_027579735.1. Taxonomy (NCBI): domain Eukaryota; kingdom Metazoa; phylum Chordata; class Amphibia; order Anura; family Bombinatoridae; genus Bombina; species Bombina bombina. Next base: position 374,050,272 of record NC_069504.1, on the reverse strand, counting down.
ATTGTTACACTGCTGTTATTAACTACCATCATTTGAATACTTAGATATTCTATTTCAAATATCAAGTACTATACATACTTCTAATTAACACCTGGATTATACTGACTGTTCAACTTTTGGTAAAAGCTGTTTTTATCATAATTGATCAACATTTCATTACTTTACAAATTCCCCCTCTATGATTTGAGACACACTTTATCTCATATCAGACCCCCAGTTTATTAGCCCTGTACTATATTCTTTTTTACAGATTGTACCTACCATACCCCACTTTATATACCATAACTGGCACACGCCAGGATCTTGGCAGTTATATATATATATATATTTATAGAGGGTACAGTATATTCTATACCCTAAATTATGTGGTGTATCCATACATTTTCAGTAGAGTACAATATATCTTACCAAGTCAGGCCAGATACTTTTATTTCCTCTCTGAATAGACATTTGAACACCATTAAGGTATTTCTGGATTCTTTTAATATATGTGTGTTGAGTGTTGATTTTAATGTACCAAATAAAAGGTATATTTTAATTAATCCCTCTTTGTGAGGAAGCAAGCACCTTCACCAGTTCAGGCCCAGAGTGCTTATAAGCATACTTTTTGGTGGGTTTTCTAGGCTTTCTTTAGCCATCCCACTTTCAGTTTTTCAATTGAATTTGAAGCTGTGTCAGGAGTGCTTTTCCTTCTTCCAATGTTGAGCAAGTGAAGGTGATATTTTGGTGGATAAAGATTAATTTAAAGGGAAAGTTCCACCTATATCTAATGTGTGCTCTGTTGAGTGCTGTTGTGTTGGGTTTCATATCCCTTAGTTTCCTGAGGGTTATTGGGGCTAAGTCTGTGAAGATTTTTATCTGGTGCCCTTCATACTCCAAGTTTTGTTGTGTTCTGGCTGCTTTCAGGATCAGTTCCTTAATATGGAAGTAGTACAGCTTAGTGATAATGTCTCTTACAGAGGTTGGTTGGGGTCTGGTCAAAGCCCTGTGCACTCTGTCCAAAAACAACATGGAGTTTTCTATTTCTGGCCGTAGTTGATGAAATAGGTTGGCAATAGTTTCCTGTAAATCTTTGTAGGTCTCAGGAGAAGATTGCTGATTCTTAGATTCGATCTACGAGATCTGTTCTCCAGGTCTTCTATTTGTGCTTCCAGTTTAGTTATTTGGTCTGATTGTTCCTGTATGCAGTTTTTTTTTTTTTTTGATAAATTTTTATTGAGGTTGTACAAATAGAATAACAAAGAAATTTCAGGCATATAAAAAGGCTTGTCAATTACATAGTATTCATCAATCTTTGCATAATTATCAGAACATATTGCTAGTGATGGAACCTCATCAATATTTTTATAAAGACATAGGATGTGAGCAAACATAGAACACAAAAAGTCAGTAATTGTTAATAATTAAGAAACCTCTGAGAGTGTTCATATTGATATGTGTTATTCTGTATGGAATATGTGAGCCACTTGTTGATAAAAGATAATGTTTATGAATATATATGTGTCTGGCATTTAGTAGAGAGAGCATACAATTATACCCTCAGGCTTCCCTGAGAGGAAGGGCCCGAACACTAGTAATGATATGGAAAAAAAAAAAAAAAGGCAGGATAAAGGGGGGGATGGGGAAGGGGAAGAAAGGAAGGGTAGGGAGCAGGGTTGAGGAATTTTAAAAATATAGTAAGTTTACTTAGCTCATACGTAATATTTATGCTGGGAGAGTTCTAATTTTCTTCCATAATTCCCATGTTTGACAGTGTAGTGAGACCTTATTGTTTGTGGTGAATATAGGGCTTTCCATTACCTCTAGATAGTCCATGATCTTGACCAAGTCATGCCAGTTGGAGATGGTTACTTGTTTCCACTGACGCGCAATTGTAAGCTTAATGGCCATCAGCAAGTAAATACTAAGGAGACCCACCGGTGAAAGAGGAAGCTCCACCCCAAGATGAAACAATATTTTTTGCAGTGTCTGCCAAAGATTTGGATCTACTAGAGAACATCTAGATGATAGCATGGCCCATAGTGGTTGTAAGGTAGGACACTCCCACCATATATGCGCCGACGATCCTACCTGTCCGCACCCTCTCCAGCAAATTGGGGAGTTCATAGGGGATATTTTAAAAGGCCACAATGGAGTCATATGCCACTGCATACATATCTTAAGATAAAATTCCAATAGTGTAGTGCAATGAAGAGCCTGCTTAGTCACCCTCATGGCTTTGGACCACTGTTCTTGAGTAGCTTGAAATTGAAGGTCCCTTTCCCACATAATAATGTAAGTAGATTTGAAGTAAATGGGAGAATTTAGGATATCTTGATAGGATATAGATAGTGGTTTAGGGATCCTTACTGCTGTGCACCATCGTAATTCCCACTTCGTGGGAGCTCGTAAAGGCAAGGCTGTGAATCCCCAGGAGTGTAGTAAGCTTCTCAACCTCCAAAACTCAAACTGTAGTAGTTGTGAGGGCTGAAATGTGGTGCGGAAGGTCGCCAGACTCATCAATTGTTTGTCAGGAAAGAGGTATTTTATACTAAAGACTCCATGGGAGTGCCATATTGAAGGGTGCGAATCCTGAAGAGCAGATAGAAGGCCCGAAAGCGTGTGAATTGGGGACGGATGTGGGGCTATCTGAGAAAGTGATCTAGCTTTATCCCAAAATTTTAGAGCTGACAAAACAATAAAGTTTTGAATATTAAAAGCGGCTCTGGTGTGCTTAGGAATCCAAAGTAGGTCTGATAATGCAAGTGAACGAGGTAAGGTAGCTTGTTCAAGCTTCCACCATTTACAATTTGAAGATTCAGAATTCCATGGAAGAATATGGGCCAATCTAGAGGCTTCGTGGTAATATGCCAAATTAGGGGCGCCAGCGCCCTCACCTGACATTCTGTATGGAGTTTTGTAGTATAGGGATTTCCTCAACTACATTATCGAGTTTTTCCTCAATTTCAGCAGTTGGTCCGTCTATGTCTTTGGTGTCTTATCTTAGTTCAATTAGGGCAGATTTAAGCTCCTCTTGAAATAGTACTTTAATCTGTGATAACAGTTCGCAATTGATGGTGAGTCCTTGTCTTGTATTTTTTGTTTAGCTAGAGATTTGGACAAGCAATCTTTGACTGATTGTGTCTTATTCTTCATATTATAGTGTTGTAATGTCCCGTTGATATTAAGAAAATCTTTTTGGAAAATGTTCCAGTGAATATAATTTCCAACATACCTCAGGCTTTTATAGTGGGTATTAAAGGAACATGGGATAAGGTTTGCATAATAACACTTATGTTCAGATGTCGGGTCGGTTCATTAGATTAATTGAGCCTGTCAGCTCTCTCACCCCTATACTGCCGCTTCTTGCATTTCTAAGCCATATTAAAGAGGGAGAGCAGTGTGTGTTTTGGTAACTTTATCTGGCGTAGATAATAAATTGTTCCTTTGTCAGAAGGCTTGTCAAATACACTCCCTATTAGGTCCTTGACCCTCTGCTCAGTAAGCTTTTTTGTCAGGATAGGGGGTTTATTGTTTGTGCGTGTGACAGTCTATAAGGAACTATGTAGATTTAAATCACTTGTACATCTGTTGAATTAAACTTTTAAGTAAGCGTTCTTGTTTGTATTATATTCAGGCAGTTCTTTCTATAAGAGAATACTGTTAATCAATTGTCATTAGTAAATTGAGCACTCTTTCATAAAGTGATGCCAATGTGCTGTGTCTTGTCAGTTGGAATGTTTAAATCGGGGTTGTTAATTCTGGCTGCGTAGTAGCTTTAGTGCCGAGTTAAAATGGCACTTTTTCCCGCCTTGTGTCAAATAGCTTAATATTGGTATATTCCCCTTCAACCTCTGTGAAATTTAAGTTTTGCTTTTTAATTGGGATTAGTTTACCTGATCATCAGACTGTCGCTAAGTTTGTAGGTGTCCAAGGTCACTATTACTTACTCAGAACCTGAGATGGCTGTGGGTGCTTGTAGCGTGGCTTTTCACAGTGCCTCTTAACGGTATTTGTATTCCTCGTATATGCAGTGTTGGTGCCTGAAGACTTTTAGAGCCTCCGTTTTCAGGAGTCGTCCTGATTGCTGCTGTTCTGAGCTGCCGGCCACCGGAGTGGAGACCTGACCCTCCAGTAGCCGCAAGTAGTTCCAAGGCCTCACTCCTGCCGGAGTTCCCTCAATGTAATTGTGTGTCTCAAGTGTCTCAAATTGATCTGTCTTTAGTTGGATCCTAGTAGCAGTAGTTTGAGACCAGAATTCTGGAGTTAGGATTAGTTCATTCTTGATTTTAAGTCTCTTTTGTGCGGAGCTCCAACAAAAGACGTCTTGTCTCACTGGCTGTAGGCTCCGCCCCCGAGTTACTTGAATTTATATTAAGGAATAACATTCTCTTTTGATGGTAAAATTTACAGGCAGGTGCGAGGAACAGCAATGGGGGCGGTGTGTGCCCCCACATATGCGTGTCTTCACCTGGGGGCCTGGGAACATGAACTTTTTGATAAATTTAGTGATATCGTCGAAGAATCAGTCCTATTATGGATAAGGTATGTGGACGGCATCCTACTACTGTGGGATGGTCCTATGGATAGTCTAAAAAAACTTCATAAAGTAGTCTAAATGTAAATAACAAGAACATCTTTCTAACCAGTGAAATTGATATCAAAGAATTAGCATTCTTGGATATAAAAATAAAGAAAGGAAGGAGTATCTATAGTTACAGAAAATCATAGAAAAAGGAATGCCACCAATAGTATATTGGAAGCCAGTAAGGCTCACCCCCAATCTTTGATAAAAAGTATCCTGGTCGGCCAGTTTCTTAGACTAAGGCGCAATTGCTCATCCCTAAATAAATTTGATGAACATGCAGTACCTATGATGGATAAGTTCCGCAAAAGAGGATATTCCAACAAATGTATAAAAAAGCCTACATCAGGGCCAGAAATAGTGATAGGGAAAACCTTCTCTACCATAGCAAACCAAGGGATAATACTAGACTAAATGAAATGTATGCTTACCTGATAAATTTGTTTCTTTCTTGACACGGTGGGTCCACGGATCATCATAATTACTATTGGGAATATCACTCCTGACCAGCAGGAGGAGGCAAAGAGCACCACAGCAAAGCTGTTAAATACCACTCCCCTTACCCACAACCCAGAGTCATTCGACCAAAGGGAAAGGAGAAAGGAAGTAATATAAGGTGCAGAGGTGCCTGAGGTTTATGTAAAAATAAACTGTCTTAAAATACAGGGCAGGCCGTGGACTCACGGTGTCAAGAAAGAAACACATTTATCAGGTAAGCATAAATTTCATTTTCTTTCTAATGACACGGTGAGTCCACGGATCATCATAATTACTATTGGGAATCAATACCCAAGCTAGAGGACACGGATGATAAGGGAGGGACAAGACAGCTAGCCTAAACAGAAGGCACCACTGCTTGAAGAACCTCTCTCCCAAAAACAGCCTCAGCTGAAGCAAAAGTATCACATTTGTAAAATTTAGAAAAAGTGTGTAAAGATGACCAAGTGGCAGCCTTGCAAATCTGATCTACAGAAGCACCATTTTTGAAAGCCCAGGTAGAAGAAACAGCCCTCGTGGAGTGAGCCATGATTATCTCAGGAGGCTGCTGACCAGCAGTCTCATATGCCAAGCAAATAATACTCCTCAACCAACAAGAAAGCAAATTAGCCGTAGCTTTCTGACCCTTACGCTTCCCAGAAAAGACAATAAATAAAGAAGAAGGCTGGCGAAAATCCTTAGTCGCCTGTAAATAATATTTCAAAGCACGAACTACATCAAGGTTGTGAAACAAATGTTCCTTATGAGAAGGATTAGGACACAAAGTAGAAACAACAATTTTTTGATTAATATTCTTATCTGAAACAACCTTAGGAAGAAAACCTAAAGAAGTACGTAATACTACCTTATCAGAATGAAAAATAAGAAGAGGAGCTTCACACTGCAAATCTGAGAGCTCCGAAACTCTTTGAGCTGAAGAGATAGCAACCAAAAACAAAACCTTCCAGGTTAACAACTTAATAACCAAAGAATGCATAGGATCAAACGGAGCCTGTTAAAGAACTCTCAAAACTAAATTAAGACTCCAAGGAGGAGTCAAAAACTTAAACATAGGCCGGATTCTAACCAAGGCCTGACAAAGGGATTGAACATCTGGTACACCCGCCAGACGTTTATGTAACAAAATAGATAAAGCAGAAATTTGACCCTTCAGGGTACTAGCAGATAAACCCTTCTCCAGACCTTCCTGGGGAAAAGACAAAATCCTAGGAATCCTAACTCTACTCCAAGAGTAGCCCTTAGATTCACACCAATACAGATATTTATGCCATATCTTGTAATAAATCTTTCTAGTCACAGGCTTACACGCCTGGATCATAGTCTCAATAACTGACTCGGAAAAACCACGCTTAGATAGAATCAAGTGTTCAATCTCCAAGCAGTCAGCTTCAGAGAAACGAGATTTGGATGAAGGAAATGACCCTGAAGTAGAAGGTCCTTCCTCAACGGAAGACTCCAAGGTGGAAAGGATGACATCTCTACCCGATCTGCATAACAGATCCTGCGAGGCCACGCCGGTGCAATCGGAATTGCCGACGCCCTCTCCTGTCAGATACGAGCAATAACTCGAGGAAGAAGGGCAAATGGAGCAAACACGTATGCCAGACTGAACTTCCAAGGAACTGGTAGAGCATCTATTAGAATCGCTTGAGGATCCCTTAACCTCAAACCGTACTTCGGAAGCTTGGGATTGTGACGAGATGCCATAAGATCCAACTCCGGTTGACCCCACTTGAGAATCAAGCTGGAAAACACCTCCGGATGAAGCTTCTACTCCCTCGGATGAAAAGACTGTCTGCTCTGAAAATCCTCTTCCCAATTGTCCACCCCTGGAATGTGAATCGCAGACAGACAATTGTGAGCCTCCACCCACTGAATAATCCTGGCTACTTCCTTCATCGCCAAGGAACTCTGAGTTCCTCCCTGATGATTGATGTAAGCCACGGACGTTATATTGTCCGACTGAAATCTGATAAACTGGGTTGAAGCTTATTGAGACCAGGCTAGAAGAGCGTTGAAGATTGCCCTCAGCTCTAAGACATTTATAGAAAGAACTGATTCCTCCTGAGTCCACAGACCCTGAGCCTTCAGAGAACTCCAGACAGCACCCCAACCCAGCAGACTGGCATCCGTGCACTGGGAGAGACAGTACTGGGACAATCACCACGGAAGAGAATCTCTTGCAGCCTGATCTAGAACAATCTTTGGAGACAGATCCATATAATCCCCGTTACAATGTCTCAGCATGCATAACTGCAGAGGACTGAGATGAAAACGAGCAAACGGAATGATGTCCATGACCGAAACCATCAGACCAATCACCTCCATAAACTGGGCCACCAACAGACGAGGAGATGACTGAAGAGCCAGACAGGAATTGAACAATTTTTACTTCCTTGCCTCTGTCAAAAAGATCTTAATTTCCAGAGAATCTATAGTGGTTCCCAAGAATACCACTCTTGTAGCCGGAATCAAAGAACTCTTTTCTAAATTCACCTTCCAACCGTGGGAGCACAGAAAAGACAACAACAACTCTGTGTGGGAGTTTGCCAATTGAAAAGATAGTGCCTGAACTAGAATGTCATCCAGGTAAGGAGCTATTGCAACCCCCTGTAGTCTGAGAACTGCCAATAACGCACCAAGGACCTTTGAAAACACCCTGGGAGCTGTTGCAATACCAAAAGGAAGAGCCACAAACTGAAAATGCTTGTCTAGGAAAGCAAACCTCAGAAATTTGTGATGATCCTTGTGGATGGGAATATGCAGATACGCATCCTTCAGATTTATTATCATAAACTGACCATCTTGAACCAGAGGAAGAATAGACTGAATAGTTTCCATCTTGAAGGACAGAACTCTAAGAAACTTTTTTACACACTTGAGATCCAGGATGGGTCTGAAAGTTCCCTTTTTTTGGGGAACAATAAACAGATTGGAATAAAAGCCTAGTAGTCCCTGCTCCTGAACTGGGACAGGAACGATCACTCCCATGTCGGAAAGATCCTGAACACAACTTAAGAATGGTTCTTTTTTTATCTGATTTACAGACAACCTTGACAGATAAAACCTGCCCCTGGGAGGAAAAGTTTTGAACTCCAGCTTGTATCCCTGGGACACAATATCTACCACCCAGGGATCTGGAACATTCCTTACCCAGGCTTGAGCGAACAAAGACAGCCTGCCCCCCACACGGTCTATTCCCGGATCGGGGGCAGACCCTTCATGCTGACTTTGAGTCAGTAGCAGGCTTCTTAGATTGCTTTTCCTTGCTCCAGGACTGATTGGACATCCAAGAGGGCTTGGACTGATCCTGCTTGGAGGAGGAGGAGGAGGAGGAGGAGGAAGACTTACCAGAGAAGTTACGAAAGAAACGAAACTTACTCTGACGACCCTTCTGTTTATTTCTCCTATCCTGAGGAAGAGAATGACTCTTCCTTCCAGTGATATCAGAAATATTCTCAGCCAAACCAGGCCCAAACAAGGTCTTCCCCTTGTAAGGAATGGATATAAGCTTAAATTTAGATGATACATATACATTTACGCTTACCCTGCAACACGGGAAAAGCAGACAAAGCCTCAGATACAGCAGAGGATATATGAGTAGCCATATCCTGTAAAGAAAAACCAACCTGAGACAAAACACAGGGCACTGCATGTGAAGATTGGGATGAATGTGGAGAAAGCTGCATTCCAGCTTGAACAGGAGGCTCCTGAACAACATTTTCCTGATAAAATGTATGCGCTGTATCAAAAAGCCTATACTGCAAAGTTCTCTCTATACATGAGGAACAGAAAGGGATAGGTGGCTCCACATTAGTATCTAAGCATAAAGTACAAGTGACTGCTTGCAAATCCTCTTGGTCCATCTTAATATTGTTCCAAAAATAAAACGTTACTGTCCCTTTAAAAAGTAACAAAAAATAAAAACCACAAAGACAGCAAACCCTGAGCCATATTAAGCAACTCTACACACTAACAACCTCAAATGAGGTGCTAAACCAACCTCCTACCAACCGGAGTAGATACAGACTCCCAAACAATCTGGACTCCACTTCTGAAAACAACTGCTCCAACGAAGTAACATCCAGCACCGGAGCAGCAGCACGTTAACCTCTCACTTCCATAGTATACACACACTGAGAGGAAAAGCATGCAACACTCGCGCCAAACAAAACTCCGCCCATAGCAGGCGTCTACACAACCTCCCGGCTGGCATAGCAGCTACTAACAGTAAAAAACGCCGCTGGGAAAAAAACAAACTCTGAGTGCCTATAGGAAGCTGCCCTTAGCGTGCACCACTTGAAACATCCATAAGAGCCAAACAAGGAGTAAAAACTCCCCCAACTGCCATCCAACTCCTCAGTGCCCCACAATACTGCCATGAGTAATAAAACCTGAACACCGTCAGGAATATATTAATCCCCTAAGTGCCAGACTTCATAAAAAACAAAATGCTTATGCTTACCTGATAAATTAATTTCTTCTATGGTACGACGAGTCCACAGACTCATCCTTTACTTGTGGGATATTATCCTCCTGCTAACAGGAAGTGGCAAAGAGCACCACAGCCGAGCTGTCTATATAGCTCCTCCTTTAGCTCCACCCCCCAGTCATTTGACCGAAGGTACAGGAAGAAAAAGGAGAAACTACAAGGTGCAGAGGTGACTGAAGTTTAAAATAAAAAAAATATAATCTGTCTTAAAATGACAGGGCGGGCCGTGGACTCGTCGTACCATAGAAGAAATTAATTTATCAGGTAAGCATAAATTTACTTTTCTTCTATAAGGTACGACGAGTCCACGTATTCAACCTTTACTTGTGGGATACAATACCAAAGCTACAGGACGCGAATGAACGGGAGGGACAAGACAGATGGTTAAACAGAAGTCACCACTGCTTGAAGAACTTTTCTCCCAAAAATAGCCTCCGAAGAAGCAAAAGTATAAAATTTGGAAAATTTGGAAAAGGTATGAAGCGAAGACCAAGTCGCAGCCTTACAAATCTGTTCAACAGAAGCATCATTTTTAAGAGCCAAAGTTGAAGCCACCGCTCTAGTAGAGTGAGCTGTAATCCTTTCAGGAGGTTGCTGTCCAGCAGTCTTGTATACCAAACGGATGATGCTTTTCCGCCAAAAAGAAAGAGAGGTAGCCGTAGCTTTTTGACCTCTACGTTTTCCAGAATAGACAACAAACAAAGAAGATGTTTGATGGAAATCTTTGGTCGCTTGCAAGTAAAACTTCAAAGCACGAACCATGTCCAAGTTGTGCAACAGACGCTCCTTCTTAGAGGAAGGATTAGGACACAGAGAAGGAACAACAATTTCCTGATTGATATTCCTATTAGTAACAACCTTAGGAAGGAATCCAGGTATGGTACGCAAAACCACCTTATCAGCATGGAAAACAAGATAAAGCGAGTCACATTGCAATGTAGATAGTTCAGAAACTCTTCGAGCCGAAGAGATAGCAACTAAAAACAGCACTTTCCAAGATAAAAGCTTATATCTATGGAATGCATTGGTTCAAATGGAACCCCTTGACGAACTTTAAGAACTAAACTCAAACTCCATGGCAGAGCAAAAGGTTTAAACACAGGCTTGATTCTAACTAAAGCCTGACAGAACGACTGAACATCTGGAACATCTGCCAGACGCTTGTGCAGTAGAATTGAATTTTCCTAGTGACAGGCTTTTGAGCCTGAATCAAGGTATCTATGACCGACTCAGAGAAACCCCGCTTGGATAAAATAAAGCGTTCAATCTCCAAGCAGTCAGCAGCAGAGAAACTAGATTTGGATGCTGGAACGGACCTTGAATCAGAAGGTCCTGTCTCAGTGGCAGAGTCCATGGTGGAAGAGATGACATGTCCACCAGGTCTGCATACCAAGTCCTGCGTGGCCACGCAGGTGCTATCAAAATCAAAGAAGCTCTCTCCTGTTTTATACTGGCAATCAAATGAGGAGAGAGAGGAAAAGGTGGAAACACATAAGCCAGGTTGAACAACCAGGGTACTGCTAGAGCATCTATCAGTACTGCCTGAGGATCCCTTGACCTGGACCCGTAACAAGGAAGTTTGGCGTTCTGACGAGACGCCATCAGATCCAATTCTGGTGTGCCCCATTGCTGAATCAATTGTGCAAACACCTCCGGGTGGAGTTCCCACTCCCCCGGATGAAAAGTCTGACGACTTAGAAAATCCGCTTCCCAGTTCTCCTGGGATATAGATTGCTGATAGATGGCAAGAGTGAGTCTCTGCCCATCGAATTATTTTGGTAACCTCTATCATTGCTAGAGAACTGTTTGTTCCCCCCTGATGATTGATATATGCTACAGTCGTGATATTGTCCGACTGGAATCTTATGAATCTGGCTGAAGCCAGCTGAGGCCACCCCTGAAGCGCGTTGAATATTGCTCTCAGTTCTAGAATATTTATCGGTAGGAGAGCCTCCTCCTGAGTCCACAAACCCTGTGCTTTCAGGGAATTCCAGACTGCACCCCAGCCCAATAGGCTGGCATCCGTCATCACTATGACCCATGCTGGCCTGCGGAAACACATTCCCTGGGACAGATGATCCTGTGACAACCACCATAAAAGAGAGTCTCTGGTCTCTTGATCCAGATTTATCTGAGGAGATAAATCTGCATAATCCCCATTCCACTGTTTGAGCATGCATAGTTGCAGTGGTCTGAGATGCAAGCGAGCAAACGGAACTATGTCTATTGCCACTACCATTAGTCCGATTACCTCCATACACTGAGCCACTGACGGCCGAGGAATGGAATGAAGAGCTCGGCAGGTGGTTAAAATGTTTGATTTCCTGACCTCCGTCAGAAAAATTTTCATGTCCACTGAATCTATGAGAGTTCCCAGGAATGGAACTCTTGTGAGAGGAATAAGTGAACTCATTTTAACGTTCACCTTCCACCCGTGAGATCTTAGAAAAGCCAACAAGATGTCCGTGTGAGACTTGGCTAGTTGGTAAGTCGATGCCTGATTTAAGATATCGTCCAGATAAGGCGCCACTGCTATGCCCCAAGGCCTTAGAACCGCCAGAAGGGACCCTAGCACCTTTGTTCAAAAATTCTGGGAGCTGTGGCCAACCCGAAGGGAAGAGCCACAAACTGGTAATGCTTGTCTAGAAAGGTGAACCTGAGGAACTGGTGATGATCTTTGTGGATAGGGATGTGTAGATACGCATCCTTTAAGTCCACGGTGGTCATATATTGACCCTCCTGGATCATTGGTAAAATAGTCCGAATGGTCTCCATCTTGAAGGATGGGACTCTGCTCTGAGGAATTTGTTTAGGATCTTGAGATCTAAAATTGGTCTGAAGGTTCCCTCTTTTTTGGGAACCACAAACAGATTGGAGTAGAACCCCTACCCCTGTTCTGTTTTCGGAACTGGGGAGATCACTCCCATGGTATATAGGTCTTCTACACAGTGTAAGAACGCCTCTCTTTTTGTCTGGTTTACAGACAATTGAGAAAGATGGAATCTACCTCTTGGAGGAGAATCTTCAAAATCTAGAAGATACCCCTGGGTTACGATTTCTAAAGCCCCGGAGTCCTGAACATCTCTTGCCCAAGCCTGAGCAAAGAGAGAAAGTCTGCCCCCTACTAGATCCGGTCCTGGATCGGGGGCTACCCCTTCATGCTGTCTTGGTGGCAGCAGCAGGCTTCTTGGCCTGTTTACCCTTGTTCCAAGTCTGGTTAGGTCTCCAGACTGACTTGGATTGAGCGAAATTCCCCTCTTGCTTTGCAGCAGGGGAAGAGATAGAGGGACCACCTTTGAAGTTTCGAAAGGAACGAAAATTATTTTGTTTGGTCCTCATCTTATTTATCTTATCCTGAGGAAGGGCATGGCCTTTTTCTCCAGTGATGTCTGCAATGATCTCTTTCAGTTCAGGCCTGAATAAGGTCTTACCCTTGAAAGGGATGGCTAAAAGCTTAGATTTTGATGATACGTCAGCAGACCAGGACTTAAGCCATAACACTCTACGCTCTAGAATGGCAAAACCTGAATTCTTTGCCGCTAATTTAGCCAGTTGAAAAGCGGCATCTGTAATGAAAGAATTAGCTAGCTTAAGCGCCCTAATTCTATCCAGAATATCATCTAATGGGGTCTCAACCTGAAGAGCCTCCTCTAGAGCCTCAAACCAAAACGCAGCTGCAGTAGTTACAGGAACAATGCACGCTATAGGTTGCAGAAGAAAACCCTGATGAATAAATATTTTCTTTAGAAAACCCTCTAATTTTTTATCCATAGGATCTTTGAAAGCACAGCTGTCCTCAATAGGTATAGTTGTACGCTTAGCCAGGGTAGAAATAGCTCCCTCCACCTTAGGGACCGTCTGCCACGAGTCCCGCATGGTGTCTGATATGGGAAACATTTTCTTAAAAGTAGGAGGGGGAGCGAACGGAATACCTGGTCTATCCCACTCCTTAGTAACTATGTCCGAAATCCTCTTAGGGACCGGAAAAACATCAGTGTAGGCAGGAACCTCTAGAAATCTGTCCATTTTACACAATTTCTCTGGAACTACAATAGGGTCACAATCATCCAGAGTCGCTAAAACCTCCCTGAGCAATAAGCGGAGGTTTTCTAGTTTAAATTGAAAAGCAGTCATATCTGAGTCTGTCTGAGTCAACATCTTTCCTGAATCAGAAATCTCTCCCTCAGACAGCAAATCCCTCACCCCCAACTCAGAACATTGTGAGGGTACATCGGATATGGCTAATAAAGCGTCAGAGGGCTCAGCATTTGTTCTCACACCAGACCTACTGTGCTTCCCCTGCAACCCAGGCAGCTTAGATAAAACCTCTGTGAGGGTAGTATTCATAACTGCGGCCATATCTTGCAGGGTGAAAGAATTAGACGCACTAGAAGTACTTGGCGTCGCTTTTGCGGGCGTTAATGGTTGTGACACTTGGGGAGAATTAGATGGCATAACCTGATTCTCTTCTGACTGAGAATCATCCTGCAACATACTTTTAGTAGCTAAAATATGTTCTTTGCAATTTATTGACCTTTCAGTGCATGAGGGACACATTCTAAGTGGGGGTTCCACAATGGCTTCTAAACATATTGAACAATGACTTTCCTCAATGTCAGACATGTTGAACAGGCTAGTAATGACTACAAACAAGCATGAAAACACTTTATTTAGTGAAAAAAATAACAATCTTAAAAAAACGGTACTGCGCCTTTAAGAGAAAAAAAGCATACACGTTCTGCAAAACTGCTTTAAAATGCACCAATTTTTTTTTTTTTTTTTTAATAGCAGACTCAATATATCTAGTTAAGTTCGCCCCACAAGGAAATTTAAAATTTAACCCTTTAATGTGCAAACCGGATTGAAATAAGGCCTAAATCCGGAAAAACACCCCCAGCACCTTGCCACAGCCCTGCTGTGGCGCCTACCTGCCCTCAGGGATGGTAAATATGGGGTTAAAGCTTCGATTTGGCCCAAAACATCCACAAGGGCCCTCAGGAGTTGGAGCTTGCTGCTTGCTGAGTGAAAACAACTGCGCACCTGAGGTAGGAAAATAGGCCCCACCCATCTCACTCGATGCCTCTACAGCCTTAAAGAACCGCACCAGAGCGGTTTTAAACTATCCATGTGGGTTCTGAGACCCAAAAATAAGCCAAGTGTACCCTCAATAAAGTTTGCCCAAAAAACGTTATTGCCCAAAAAACGTTAACAGCACTCCCAGTTCATAAAAACGTTTGCCCACAAACATTCAAAATTCAGTGATAACCATTTTTTAATTATACTATAGCTCTTAGGATTACTGCTTACCCTTACCCTCATGGGGATACTGTCAGCCTTTCTGAAATACACAGTCTCTCCAGAAAAAATGACTGAACATACCTCACTGCTATAAAACATGAAAACGTCCCTCACACTGAAGTTTTTTTTTACCCCTCAGCCTCTGTGGGAACAGCACTGGATCTTAGTTACAAATGCTAAGATCATCATCCTCCAGGCAGAAGTCTTCATCCATCTGCTGCCTGAGAGTAAATAGTACACACCGGTACCATTTAAAACAAAAAACTCTTGCTTGAAGAAATTAAAAACTAATATTTTATCACCTCTTTCACTTTACCCTTCCTAGTACTTAGAATAGGCAAAGAGAATGACTGGGGGGTGGAGCTAAGGAAGGAGCTATATAGACAGCTCTGCTGTGGTGCTCTTTGCCACTTCCTGTTAGCAGGAGGATAATATCCCACAAGTAAAGGATGAATCCGTGGACTCGTCGTACCTTATAGAAGAAATAAAAACAGCACTTACCTCAATAATAATCTGCCCGGCAGCAGGGCAGCTCACAAAGTTTGAAAGGTAACACTCCTTACATGGATCTGTGGAAAAGTAAAACAAAAGACTGAATAAACCTACTCAGACTTTTCAAAAGAAGGGCAGCACAAACTATATGGGAGGCGCAGAGGGGATTATACCCCCCAAGTTCCCAAATGCTCAAAAGCCACCATTGCCCTGACTGACATGGAACACGGCTAAACCCCAAAGAAAAAAACAGAACAAACTTGATCTGCTTAAAAAATAAACTCTTGATTGAAGAATCAGACACCTAACTTTACCCCTCCTTGCAACTGATACAAGCAAAGAGAATTACTGGGGGTTGTGGGTAAGGGGAGTGGTATTTAACAGCTTTGCTGTGGTGCTCTTTGCCTCCTCCTGCTGGTCAGGAGTGATATTCCCAATAGTAAGTATGATGATCTGTGGACTCACTGTGTCATTAGAAAGAAATAAGGTTTATCACAACATACAATAATCTATGGAATAATCTAAGAGAAACACTAGAAATAAATTAGTACATTTTGCCTCAGGATGATAAGGTGAAAGAGGTGGTGGGAGATTTTCCCCTACTTGCAGCTAAAAGAGCTCCAAATTTAAAAAACAAACTAGTAAGGAGTAAGTTTGAAAAAATCCCCTCTACAGCTGATTGGCTTAGGAGAAATAGGGTCATCAAAGGAAGCTTTCCCTGTGGGAAGTGTGTTTACTGCCCTTACATGGAAAGGAGTCACAGATTCTCCGGAAATTGTACAAAAGAATTTGATATAAAGTTATTTTTTAACAGTGACTCAGTGGGGGTGATATGTTTACTACACTGTGGATGCCCCCGTTTCTATGTGGGAAAAACTAAGAGTACCCTTAAAGACAGGATCCAAGAACACAGAGATATCATCTACTAGAGAGATACTAATGTTGCTAGGCATTTCACTAAGTGCCATGCGGGTGACCCTAGCTCTTTAAAATTTGTGGCCATAGATAAGGGGGACCCAAACAATAGAGGTGGGGAGGTAGATAAATATCTTGAACGGATTATAATGCAAAGATGAGGAAAAGCAGCGCTCCTCAAAGAGGGAGCCTAAGCCTATATAGAGGAATAGTGTCTCTATAAATATCTTATGTGGGTGAATAGTTTCTGCATATGGCAGCCTGGGTAGAAGTTAACAAAAAATATAGTATATATATATATATATATATATATATATATATATATATATATATATATATATAAAGAACTATAAGAGTGATAATCCGATACAATCAATAAGATTTAATATTGTTCAAAAAAATCACAATTTAAAACATCATAAAAAAATAAACAAATGTCTGTGTAAAAACATATAGTATCTCTCAGTTCACTAACCTTCCTGTGTAAAATACGCTGTATATATAAAATCAAATAAGCAGAAAGCAGGAAATATCATCTAATACCAAATTCCTACCATCAAAGTGCTATATATGACTATGACAAGATATGATCAGAGTTGCAGCTTAAGAACAAATGGCAGATAGCAAAAGATCAAAACATCAAACATAAAAGCAGACAGCATATAATCATCTGCTCTTAAGTGGTAAATCAGTATCTTCCCAATTTAACTCTGGTTTCCTGAATAGCGTGGAATATGAGATCTGTAGTGTATTTGGTATTAATCACAGTTAATTCAGATCACTAAATAATAAATGGCATCCAAAAGCCAAATTCTGTATTTCACAGTCTTACTTGCGTCCTCAACAGAATAAAGGTGATTGCTTCTTTCAATATTATCCTGTATTTCCTGGGTCAGACCGATTTTGGATCAGGATCGAGGGGGATTCTTGCGGAAGTGTTTCACTGAATGAATCTTACTTCCTGCTATATGGCTCCTGCAGTGATGGTCTGGGCCAAAAAGGTGTGCATTTCCAAATAGTGCTGTATCCTAGCAACGTGTTTCAGCTGTCTAAACAGCCTTTGTCAAGCTGGATACTTAGGGTGGAGAGGGTTGTTTTATATCCTATTCTTAATTAGGTTCCTTAAAGGGACACTGAACCCATATTTTTTTCTTTCATGATTCAGATAGAGCATGAAATTTTAAGCAACTTTCTAATTTACACCTATTATCAATTTTTCCTCGTTCTCTTGCTATCTTTATTTTAAAAGCAGGAATGTAAATTTTTGCAGCCAGCCCATTTTAGGTTCAAAACCATGGATAGCGCTTGCTTATTGGAGGCTTACCTCTACCCACCAATAAGCAAGCATAACTCAGGCTCTCAACCAAAAATGGGCCGGATCCTATGCATCACATTCCTGCTTTTTAAATAAAGATAGCAAGAGAACAAAGAAAAATTGATAATAGGAGTAAATTAGAAAGTTGCTTAAAATGTCATGCTCTATTTGAATCACAAAATCATTTTTTTGGGGTTCAGTGTCCCTTTAAAGGCATATTCCTTTTTTGATGTTTTATGTGATGCGATGTTGATTTCATAGGATCATTTTCAACACCAATTTTGAATCAGAGAATGTCTTGCATATATTTATACTTATAAATTGAAAATATGGTATAACAATCATTACTAAGGGAGAAAAATATGAATAAGTACATAGTTAGAACAGGGTCATTTTCAACATGATTTTAAATCAGAGAATGTCTGGCAAACATCTTTCATACTTCTTATATATTAAGAATATTTGCGAATAAAAATTATTATTTTGGGATTAAAAATTATCAATAAATACATAGTTAAAACAGCAATATGGTACAGTTTTTTTGTTTTTTTGCTGCAAAGACATCCTAAGAAATATGTTTTAGAAACACATAAGGATCACTCAATTGATATTCAATATGTATATATTTGGGGGATTTTATTGTCAATTATCTTGTAAAAAATTGTTTAGGCAGAATTCGAGGTTTAGACCCAGTGGGTGCAGGGTTTGGAGTTGAAAAATCCATTTGGCTTCGGCTCTTATGTCATTCGTATGATTTCCTCCTCTTCTATTTTTAAAAACCTTCTCACTGTAAAGTGCAAATATTTCAAATTGCTGTTGATGCACTCTCTAAAGTGTTTTGGAACTGGGAGGTCTAAATTTCTTTTTTCACTAGAATGTTTGATAGACAGTTTATGTTCCCTTAGGCGTTCTCTTACAGTTCTCTGTTTCACCTGCATCTGATGGTGTTTTTTATTTTGTATTGATTCCCTGTTCTTGTGGAATTAAAAACATAAATTATGCTTACCTGATAATTTCATTTCCTTCTGTATAAGGCATCATTCCTTACTGTTGGGAAATACTGAACCTGGCCACCAGGAGGAGGCAAAGACACCCCAGCCAAAGGCGGGCGGGTATACTGCGGCCTCCTCACAATATAGACAAGTATTAGACTTAGGTAAAGAGGGAGTACCCTCTAACGCATCAGAATCCTCCATAGCTTGCGCTTACAAAGCAGACTAATGATTACAAAAAAACGGCACCTTTATATCCCCACTGGCTGGGGCACTCACCATCTCCTACGACACAGGCAAAACAGAGAAACCGCTTCTTCTCCGGTAACCAGCACGGTCAGGAAAGAGGAAATAAAGCGTGACCACAACCGGTCACATAGTGCGCAATGCAGGACCGCCCCTGCTATAAGAGCAAAAAAAAAAGCGCCAAGCTTTCAAGCTGCGCAGCTCAAAAAACGAAAGTAAAAACCTGTACGTTCCAACATCTGCCTGAGCCCATAAAACATCTCACACATAATCAAATACACTTATGTGATTAGTCCCCACTGTTCAATAATCCCCCTCAAGAGATATTAACCCATAATTCCATATAGATAAAAGGAGCCACACTGTGACCCTGTCTTCTGGCGTTATCATATGTGTAAAAAATTAAACAATCTTATCGGAATCTATGCCATGGAACAGAAACACAACCTCTCAAGTGTGACAGTCTTGTAGCATCGCTCCCGACATGGACTTGAGTGATGGAAGCAGTCAGCGAAACTCCTCAACACTGATTGCTCAGGAGCTGTTAATACGAGTCTGGATGGGTTCACAGAAAGACTCTCCCTGCATTTCCAGACCCTAACTTTCGTCAAAGCTCTCACTGAGAGGCTGACAAGACTACTTAAAACTCCAGTCCCAATTCGAAGGGTAGATACTCTTCAAAAGGAACTACTCTGAATCTTGAGTCTGACACTTCTCTGCCAACCTCCTGTGGCGAAAGGCAAAGAATGACTGGGATATGAGGGAAGTAGGAGGAGTATTTAAGCCTTTGGCTGGGGTGTCTTTGCCTCCTCCTAGTGGCCAGGTTCAGTATTTCCAAACAGTAAGGAATGATGTCGTGGACTCTCCTCAGATTAAGAAGGAAAGTGTCTGTTTTGTCTGTGTATCTGCAAGGCTTGCATGTTCTGCAGGGGAAAAATCCTTTAAGTTTATTTCCTACCACCCCTATTTCAGGTTTACTTTTGTGGTTTTTTTGTCAAAGTTGGAGCTAATCTGCTTTCTACATTTTTGTTTTTTTTATAGATAAATCTGGGTTTTTCAGGGACGATTTCTTTTAGGATGGTATCATGTTTTAGAAGGTTCTTCGCTGTACTGAGTTATAAATGGTAAGTTGACTTTATTCCTTCTTATTTCTTCTGGTATATCCTGTTCTAAGGATTTATACTCCAATAGGCTTTTTCTATTTATGTTTCTCACTGTGTTTCTCTGGGTTTCAATTATTGTTTCTTTATACCCTCGTTCTAGAAATTAATTTTTCAGAATCTGTGATTGGGTTTCAAAATCCTCGTCCTTCTTACAATTAGCAACATAAATCAGAAAAAGAATACAACACATAATTTAACAGTGAAACAAAAAGCTCTAATTAGTGAATTAGAAAATGAAAAAAGCCTGATGATTAAGCCGGCGGATAAGGAAGGAGGTATCGTTATAATGGACAAAACAAAATATGACAATATGATTAACGCCTTTTTAGATGATCCAAACACCTATAAAAAGATGAAAAGCAATCCCACACAGATTTAGCAAATTTTTCTGAAGCATCATTTAAACTAAAAGGTATGGTCACAGAAAAAGAATTTCAATGACTTAATCCAAAGTACCGAAAAATACTGGTACTATACGCACTCCCTCTAATTCACAAATCAATTGATAATCCCCCAGGAAGACCTATAATCTCAGGGATTTATTCACTAACAGCTAATATTTCTGCATATATAGATGGCTTCCTACAGAAATATGTAGTTAATCTACCCTCATATCTAAAGGATCCTACACATTTACTAACAACATTAGAAAAAGTAGTGTGGAAACAAAACTATATACTGGTTACATGCGATGTAACATCCTTATACACTTGTATACAACACGTAGAAGGCATAGAAGTCATTAAATCTTTTTTAGAAAATGATTCTGATATGTTACCAGATCAAAAAGAATTCATTCTAGATGGAATCAACTTCATTCTGTCCCACAACTACTTTTTATATGAAGGAAGCTTCTATGAACAGGTTTACGGCACAGCTATGGGAACAAAATTTGCACCCCAACTACTCAAACCTGTTCATGGGGAAATGGGAAGATGATTTTCTTAAAAATACACCTTATAGAAAGTATTTTGTCTTGTACAAAAGGTACATAGACAATCTATTCTTTATATGGGAGGGACCTGAAACAGATCTACTAAACTGTATTGAAGAAATGAACAGAAACACACACTGGGGCCTATTAATGATGTTGCCAGTGGACTTCATCCGATATAGCGGATCATGTCCGCTGCACATCGATAAATGACGATAGCATACGCTCTCTGCATTTATCATTGCACCAGTAGTTCTTGTGAACTGCTGGTGCAATGCCGCCCCCTGCAGATTCAAGGCCAATCGGGGGTGTCAATCAACCCAATCGTATTCGATCGAGTTGATTTCTGTCCGCGGCCTCAGAGCAGGCGGAAAAGTTATGGAGCAGCGGTCTTTAGACCGTTGCTTCATAACTTCTGTTTCCGGTGAGCCTGAAACACGGGGCATCAAGCTCCATATGGAGCTTGATAAATATGCCCCTAAATATCAGGTTCACTAAAAAAGTGAATTACCTGGATCTTGAAATAGATATGGAGGATAATACCATTAACACCAGGACATATTTCAAAAAGGTGGATGCGAATAATTATATTCACTCCACTAGTTGCCATCTGAAACAGTGGAAAGATAATATACCTAAGGGCCAATTCCTTAGAATAAGACGGAATTGTAAGTAGGACGAGGATTTTTAAACCCAATCGCAGATTCTGAAAAATTAATTTCTAGAGCGAGGGTATAATGAAACAGTAATTAAAACTCAGAGAAACACAGTGAGAAACATAAATAGAAAAAGCCTATTAGAGTATAAATCCTCATAACAGGATATACCAGAAGAAATAAGAAACACTAAAAAGAGGGATAAAATCAACTTACAATTTATAACTCAGTACAGCGAAGATAAGAGTTTGGTTGAGAATATTATTAATAAACATTGGAACCTTCTAAAACATGATACCATCCTAAAAGAAATCGTCCCTGACTAACCCAGATTTATCTATAAAAAAACCCAGAAATTTAAAAAAGCAGATTAGCTCCAACTATGACAAAAATCCCACAAAAGTAAACCTGAAATAGGAGGGTAGGAAATTAACTTAAAGGAGTTTTCCCCTGCCTTGCAGATACACAGACAAAACAGACATTTTTAATTCCACAAGAACAGGGAAACAATACAAAATCAAAAATACCATCAGATACAATGTAATATATCTCATTGAATGCAAAAAATGTAAAATGCAATACACAGGTGAAACAGAGAGCTGTAAGAGAACGCCTAAGGGAACATAAACTGTCTATCAAACATTCTAGTGAAAAAAGAGATTTAGACCTCCCAGTTCCCAAACAGAGAGCAACAACAGCAATTTGAAATATTTGCACTTTACAGTGAGAAGGTTTTTAAAAATAGAAGAGGAAGAAATCATACGAATGACATAAGAGCCGACCGAAGCCAGATGGATTTTTCAACTCCAAACCCTGCACCCAAAGGGTATAAACCTCGAATTCTGCCTAAACAATTTTTTACGAGATAATTGACAATAAAATCCCCCAAATATATACATATTGAATTTTAATTGAGTGATCTAAAGCATATTTCTTAGGATGTCTTTGCAGTAAAATTGTGCAAAAAAACCTGTACCAGATCGCTGTTTTAACTATGTATTTATTTATATTTTTTACTCCCAAAATAATAATTTTTATTCGCAAATATTCTTAATATATAGGAAGTATGAAAGATATTTGCCAGACATTCTCTGATTTAAAATCATGTTGAAAATGACCCTGTTCTAACTATGTATTTATTCACATTTTTCTCCCTAAATAATAATTTTATACCAAATATTTTCAATTTATAAGAAATATAAATGATATATGCAAGACATTCTCTGATTCAAAATTGGTGTTAAAATTGATCCTATGAAATCAACATCTCATCACATAAAACATCAAAAACATAATTTATGCTTACCTGATAAATTTATTTATTTCCGGATATGGTGAGTCCATGGCATGATCAATCACTAGTGGGAATATCACTCCTGGCCAGCAGGAGGAGGCAAAGAGCACCACAGCAAATCCGTTAAATGTCCCTCATTCAGCCGAAGGGAAATGGAAAAAGAATTTAACACAAAGGTGTAGAGGTGCCTGAGGTGTTAGTAAAAAATAAGTGTCTTAAAATAAAGGGTGGGACCGTGGACTCACCATATCCGGAAATAAATAAATTTATCAGGTAAGAATAAATTATGTTTTCTTTCCTAAGATATGGTGAGTCCACGGCATCATCAATTACTAGTGGGAATCAATACCCAAGCTAGAGGACACAGATGATTAGGGAGGGACAAGACAGGTAACCTAAACAGAAGACACCACCGCTTTCAAGAACCCTTCTCCCAAAAGAGGCCTCAGTCGAGGCAAAAGAATCAAATCTACAGCCCTACAAGAATGAGCTGTAATCCCCTCAGGAGGCTGCTGTCCAACAGTCTTAAAAGCCAACCTAATTAAACTTCTCAACCAGAGAGGAAAAAGAAAAAAGCATTAGCTTTCTGACCCTTACGCTTCCCAGAGAAACAAACAAACAGGGCAGAAGACTGGCGAAAATTCCTTTGTCGCCTGTAATTAAAACTTAAGGCACACACAACATCCAAGTTGAGCAACAACGTTCTTAATGAGAGGAAGGTTGAGAACATAGAGAAGTAATCACAATTTCCTGATTAACCTATATGTATGTCTTGAACCACTATAGGAAGGAAACCTAACTTTAAAACGATGAACCGCCTTATCAACCAGAAAGAGAAGATAAGGCGGATCACACTGCAAGGCTGAGAATTCTGAAACTCTCTGAGCAGAAAAGATAGCAAAAAGAAACAAAACCTTCCAAGATAATAAATTAATATTTATGGATTGCAATGACTCAAACGGAGCCTGCTGTAAAACGAGAAAATCCATATCCCGGGGTGGCAATAGAGAACTATTGCTAAAGCAACGTGAAACATTTTGGATTTTCAAACTCGATACCCTGGAACCTAAGGGGATGAACAGAGAGATTGATTGGACACCTTTTTATTAAGTAAAGATATAATGTTGTAACTAACTTACACATATAAATGACATTAGGTTTATGCTGTTTTTTGCTTCATCTCATGTACATTGGTTTGTTGTACATAGTATTACACTGTGTGCAGAATTATTAGGCAAATGAGTATTTTGACCACATCATCCTCTTTATGCATGTTGTCTTAATCCAAGCTGTATAGTCTCGAAAGCCTACTACCAATTAAGCATATTAGGTGATGTGCATCTCTGTAATGAGAAGGGGTGTGGTCTAATGACATCAACACCCTATATCAGGTGTGCATAATTATTAGGCAACTTCCTTTCCTTTGGCAAAATGGGTCAAAAGAAGGACTTGACAGGCTCAGAAAAGTCAAAAATAGTGAGATATCTTGCAGAGGGATGCAGCACTCTTAAAATTGCAAAGCTTCTGAAGCGTGATCATCGAACAATCAAGCGTTTCATTCAAAATAGTCAACAGGGTCGCAAGAAGCGTGTGGAAAAACCAAGGCGCAAAATAACTGCCCATGAACTGAGAAAAGTCAAGCGTGCAGCTGCCAAGATGCCACTTGCCACCAGTTTGGCCATATTTCAGAGTTGCAACATCACTGGAGTGCCCAAAAGCACAAGGTGTGCAATACTCAGAGACATGGCCAAGGTAAGAAAGGCTGAAAGACGACCACCACTGAACAAGACACACAAGCTGAAACGTCAAGACTGGGCCAAGAAACATCTCAAGACTGATTTTTCTAAGGTTTTATGGACTGATGAAATGAGAGTGAGTCTTGATGGGCCAGATGGATGGGCCCGTGGCTGGATTGGTAAAGGGCAGAGAGCTCCAGTCCGACTCAGACGCCAGCAAGGTGGAGGTGGAGTACTGGTTTGGGCTGGTATCATCAAAGATAAGCTTGTGGGGTTTTTTCGGGTTGAGGATGGAGTCAAGCTCAACTCCCAGTCCTACTGCCAGTTTCTGGAAGACACCTTCTTCAAGCAGTGGTACAGGAAGAAGTCTGCATCCTTCAAGAAAAACATGATTTTCATGCAGGACAATGCTCCATCACACGCGTCCAAGTACTCCACAGCGTGGCTGGCAAGAAAGGGTATAAAAGAAGAAAATCTAATGACATGGCCTCCTTGTTCACCTGATCTGAACCCCATTGAGAACCTGTGGTCCATCATCAAATGTGAGATTTACAAGGAGGGAAAACAGTACACCTCTCTGAACAGTATCTGGGAGGCTGTGGTTGCTGCTGCACGCAATGTTGATGGTGAACAGATCAAAACACTGACAGAATCCATGGATGGCAGGCTTTTGAGTGTCCTTGCAAAGAAAGGTGGCTATATTGGTCACTGATTTGTTTTTGTTTTGTTTTTGAATGTCAGAAATGTATATTTGTGAATGTTGAGATGTTATATTGGTTTCACTGGTAAAAATAAATAATTGAAATGGGTATATATTTGTTTTTTGTTAAGTTGCCTAATAATTATGCACAGTAATAGTCACCTGCACACACAGATATCCCCCTAAAATAGCTATAACTAAAAACAAACTAAAAACTATTTCCAAAACTATTCAGCTTTGATATTAATGAGTTTTTTGGGTTCATTGAGAACATGGTTGTTGTTCAATAATAAAATGAATCCTCAAAAATACAACTTGCCTAATAATTCTGCACTCCCTGTAATAATATAGCAAATAAGTACACATGTTTGCAATAACTATATGTTGAGGCCTCTTAGCTGTTTTTTAATCTGTACCTACATACGATGTAACACAAGATGGCGCTATATCTATCTAATGGATAGATGTTAGAATGCAAGGGTTAAATCCCAGGTATTTGCCTATATAGATCAGGTGTGTAGTGATTGTTTTTATCACATGATTAAGGGGCATTGGCCCCGAAACGTCGTGGCATTGTCTGTTCCTGTTATACAACAATAAAATTGAGGATTTTGAGGAGAACTTTTTGTTTGTTGTATTACTATTGATATTTACAAGCAGGCAGTAGCTTGTAATTGTTCTCCCTCCTCTTGGGTTCCAGTGCTGGATACAATTTGTGGATTTTATTTCACTGTTTACTGCCAGTACCCTTGCACTGTTTGATTTACCCCAGGATGTCTAATAATGAGGATATCTCAGGCTCACAGACTTTTACTTATACAGAATTTGAGGCCTCAAGAATCACAACCCTTGTGCGTGGCTCTCGCAGCTTTCTAAACACAGCTCCAACAGAGTTGGCAAGTATACAGCATGAGAAACACACTAAAAAACTTTTGGCTTATGACATACACGCCAATACATTGGCAGAATATTTTAGAGTCAAGCGGATTCCACAGGGTCTCCGGATGAACACTCGTCCCAGCTTGCTCAAAGACAACCAAGAATATTGCCGCAAATTTTAATACATCTTGAATAAGTGTTCCTTTGACATCATTGTTCTAACTGTCAAATATTTACAGATTGAAATAGATTCTTTGAGACTTACCATCGAAAAATTGCAGGATGAGATCCGGAATTCCCTTTCCACTGAAGCCTTTGACAAGCTGATCCTTGATAATAAGAATGCCCTGGCTGAGCTCCGTAAGACCATTGAGGAGCGCAAGAGGGTTAAATTTGGTCGTGACGAACAGAACTATGCAACCAATCGGGTTTACATCTGGGTCTATGACCCACAGGGGAAGGAGCGTTACGTCACTTCCGGCTTCAGGAGACGCAGACGTCAACAACGCCAAGCTGATACATCTAACAGCAGTTCAGACTCCGTGGATTTTTCTTGCAGCGAAGGGGGAGGAGTTCTAGGAGGCGGGGTGACTGCAAACATCGCCGGTCAAGGCAAAGATGCTCACAATCAGGCCCAGCTGAAGGTACCATAGACGACCGGACCGCAACATCGGAGAGCAACCCGCTCCAACAAGAAAACAGTAATTAACATTTCTGATTATCTCTTAAATGAAAGTGAAGTTGCTGTGTTACAAAAAGGTTTATCATTTTGTCCATTGGTTGATTGTAATTTTTTCAATTTGAGAAAGGACTTGCAACGCTTTTTTCGGAATGTAAAACTTAAAGTTTGGCATGCTTCTGTAAAAAACAACTATGCTCAACCTCTTTTTCCTTCTTTTTCTAAAGGTAACAAATCTGCTACCAGCATTATCTCTCCTAATGTACAGCCTGATCAACATGATAGCAATATAGAGTATTAAGTACCTTGGTTTACGTAATAAGAGTACTTTTGTACCACACAATACTCATCATAGTGTGGAAACATTCGACAGACTGGTGCTAGCAGATTTTGACAAATTAAGATTACTTAACAAAAAGAAGTCAGTCAAATTCAAGGGTATAAAAAATTTACATTTGCAGATAGAAGTGAATTAAAAAATTTGAAGGATAATAACAACCTTATTTTGAAACAGGCCAATAAAGGCGGGGCCACTGTGGTCCTCAATAAATGTGACTACAAGAAGGAAATTTATTTACAATTGAGTGACAACAAGGAGTATAAGAAAATGACAGGTAACCCATTGTGGTTAATAAGTAAGGCGATTCAAACTATTGCGAACTTTGCACTTGCAAATGGCCTAATTGATTCCAAGACAGGCACTTTTTTGCAGGTTAAAGACCCAATCACTCCAGTGTAGTATATTCTGCCCAAAGTGCACAAGTCCATGACTGCTCCCCCAGGGTGACCAATTGTGGCTGGAACTAATTCAATTTTTTCTAACAGAGCCATTTATTTGGATAAAGTTCTTAGACCCCTGGTGGAGCAGTCATGCACTTTTATTAAAGGAGAAATTTGTATATGAACACCCATTATTTCATTAGTGTGGCGCCACCTGGTGGCGCTACATTGATGACATCTTTGGTGTTTGGCTGGGCGACGTTGGGGCCCTGGAGTCCTTTGTTTCTGATTTAAATCTATCGACTACTAACATTTCACTTACTTTAACCAGCAGTAAGACTAAAATTGATTTTTTTAGATGTGTCAGTGACAAAAGTTGGCCGTGGTTTCTCTACTGATATTTTCAGAAAAAAAAACTGATAGGAATAGCCTTTATGTTTTAACAGTGCACACCATCCATCTCTAGTTAAGTCATTACCACGCAGCCAAATGCTAAGAGTTAAACGCATTGTGGAGAATGAAAATATTTCTAAACAGAGATTAGTTGAAATGGGGGATAAGTTTTTACAACGAGGTTATCCATCAGAACTTATTTCCAAAACTATAAATGATGTACTCCCTCTACAGAGGCAGACCCTTTTGAAATCTAAATCTTTAAAAACTGACAAGAAGAGAATGACTTTTGTATCTGAATATTGCAGACAAAGTAATTTAATTGCAAAGATCATTCACCAACACTGGGGCATTTTACAGAGATGCAATTCAGATATTGAAGAATTCCAACAATATCCTATGCCTGCTTATAAACGTAGTAAGAATTTGCGTGACACACTTGTTAAGGGCGATTTTGGTCCTGGTAAGGTGTTAAGTCAGAGCTATATCACCAAAAAGAATTTGGGGTGCTTCCCATGTTTAGGTTGCAGCAATTGTGGGTCCATAATCAAAAGCCCCTTTTTCCTTCACAAAAAGAAAGACAAGAGAGGCGCCAACCATAAAACAGTATCGTCAGGACAATGGACCAGGAGCCCCCCCGTGCAGGAAATACTCACAAGAGAGGCGGCACACGTACTGTGCCTATTGAAGCAGATCGGGACTGTTCAGAGTCGCCCGACTGACACACACAGGAGCCGGTACACGTGATTTTGGAGCTCCAATCACAGGCCACTTCACCTGTCGGGTCCGGATCACCAGTAGCTCACTGGGAATGGATAAGCTAGGTCTCAACCAGGAGACACACTAATAGTTGGGCGTGAATAAAATTTGAGCGTGAATAAAATTTGCACAGCGGCAATAGATAGCAGGCTTCATCCACACACTGGTTTCAAATTTCAATACAGGGATTTTTTTACCTGTAATACTAAATTTGTTGTTTATTTGATCAAATGCCCATGTGGGCGTGTCTATGTTGGGGAGTCCACTAGACGTGTGGGGGACCGCATCACAGAACACAAAAGCAACATAAGATGTAAGGTGTATACTGCCCCTGTTGCCCATCATTTTATCTCTGCTGGTCATCAGGTTAGTCAACTTAGGTTTCAGGTAATCGAGCAAATCCATATCCCCAGATGGGGTGGCAATAGAGAACTATTGCTAAAGCAACGTGAAACATTTTGTATTTTCAAACTCGATACCCTGGAACCTAAGGGGATGAACAGAGAGATTGATTGGACACCTTTTTATTAAGAAAAGATATAATGTTGTAACTAACTTACACATATTGTTCTTTTATGTTTTAGATTCAATTGAAATTTGTCCTATCTCATTTGAAGGTGTGGATTCTGCAGTCGCTGTATTTTGAAGCAATATAAGTATATTTGATGAAATGCCGTTTAAGCTTTGCTGCATATGTAAAATTGGCTAATTATGTTAAATGAAATTAGGTTTATGCTGTTTTTTGCTTCATCTCATGTACATTGGTTTGTTTCACATAGTATTAATAATATAGCAAATAAGTACACATGTTTGCAATAACTATATGTTGAGGCCTCTTAGCTGTTTTTTAATCTGTACCTACATACGCTGTAACACAAGATGGCGCTATATCTATCTAATGAATAGTTGTTAGAATTTAAGGGTTAAATCCCAGGTATTTGCCTATATAGATCAGGTGTGTAGTGATTGTTTTTATCACATGATTAAGGGGCATTGGCCCCGAAACGTCGTGGCATTGTCTGTTCCTGTTATACAACAATAAAATTGAGGATTTTGAGGAGAACTTTTTGTTTGTTGTATTACTATTGATATTTACAAGCAGGCAGTAGCTTGTAATTGTTCTCCCTCCTCTTGGGTTCCAGTGCTGGATACAATTTGTGGATTGTAAAACTTTAAGAACAAAGTTAAAGCTCCAAGGAAGAGCAACAGACAAACACAGGCCTGGTCTGATCAAGACCTGACAAGTTGGCATGTCCGCCAGACGCTAATGTAGCAAAAAGATAATGCAGAAATCTGACCCTTCAGGGTACTGACTAATAAACCCTTCTCCAGACCTTCCTGGAGAAAGACAAAATTTTGGGAATCCTGACCCTACTCCAAGAGTAGCCCTCGGATTCACACCAGAAGAGAAATACGCTATAACTTATGGCAAATCTTACTAGTAACAGGCTTATGAGCCTGAATCATGGTCTCACTCAGAAAAAAAAGACGCTTAAACAAAACTAAGTGTTCAATCTTCAGGCAGAAAGCTTCAGAGAAACTAAAGAAAAGGCCCTGAATTAGAAGGTCCCTTTTCAGGAACAACCAGCAAGGTGGAAGAGATACATCCCCGCTAGGTCAGTATCCAGATCCTGCAAGACTATGCAGGAACTATAAAAATACAGAAGCCATCTCCTATAAGATACAAACAAACACTTGAGGAAGGAGAGCAAACTGAGGAACAGGAATGTCAAACGGAAAACCCAAGAAGCCTCAGGGATTCTAAATAACAGCCTGTTGATCTGTAGACCTAAAAACATAAAGAGAAAATCTGGCACACTGTCATCTCCAACTCCAGCACCCCTCATTTAAAGGTTAACCTGGAGAACACCTCCGGGAAAAAGCAGCCACACCCCGGAAAGAACTGAATCTCGAGAAGTCCGCTCCCGGCATCCACTCCTGGATTGCGAATAGTGGAAAGACAACAAATGTGAGCGTCCACCCACCAAACAATGCATGCCAATCATCATTACTCTGGAAGGTCTCCTGAAGCATGTGTCCCGAGACAGATGCTCCTGCAAAAACCACCACATGAAAGATCTCTGAATGAGATTGTGCTTGTTGAAAAGATGACGCCTCAACCAATATGTCATCCAAGAATGGTACCACAGGAATACCCCGAAACCTGATCACTGCCAAGATAGCCCCCTCTGGAAGCTGTGGCAAGGCCAAAGGGAAAAGCCACAAACAGAGTGTTTGACAGAAAGGCAAAACTCAGGAACTTAAAAATACATGTCCTCCAGGTCTATGGTCACCATGAACCGACCCTCTTGGGCCAAGGAAGAAGGAAACTACTGGTTCCCATTCGAAGGACGGTACCCTGAGAAACTTGTTGAGATACTGTTTCATAGGACAAAAAAATTCTCTCTTTTTCGGGAACCATGAACAGGAATAAAAAAAAAAAATTCTTGGCCCTGTTCCCTTACAGGAACTGGAACTATCACTCACAGGAAAGAGGGGTCCTAAACGCACTTCAAAAATGCCTCACTGTTATCTGACCTGCAGATAAAATTGAGAGGAGAAACCTGCCTCTGGGAGAAAGGTATGAATTCTATTATTTAAACCTATGTAACTTGTCCACAGTCTATCTGGGACATCTTGTACCCATGTTTGAAGACAAAACAGAGAGATTCCGCCCCCCACCTGGACCGATCCCGGATTGGGGGCAAACTCCATTAGGTCTATTCGTCTTTCCATGTAGTAGAAAAGACCCTTTCCACCCGTAGAATCGGAAATATTCCTGTCAGATCAGGACCAAAACAAGGTCTTACCCTTGTAAGGAAGTGTCAGAAACTTGGCCTCAAAGGAAAAATCCACTGGTCATGGATATAGCCACAATTCCCCGCGGGTAGCACAACAAAGCCAGATATTTTGGCTCCCGACTGAAAAACAGCACGGAAGCATCAGAATAAAAGAATTGGCTAGCTTAAGAGCCTAAACTCTGAACTGGATCTCTTTAAAGGGACAGTAAAGTCAAAACTAAACTGTCATGATTTAGATAGCGCATGTAATTTAAACAACATTCCAATTTACTTCTGATATCTGATTTGCTTTGTTCTCTTGGTATCTTTTATTTAAGAGTAAAACTAGGTAGGATCATAAGAGTGTGCACATGTCTTTAGTACTCTATGGCAGCAATGTTTTGCAACATTATTTGTAGATTTGTTATACAACGTTGCAAAACACTGCTGCCATAGAGTACTAAAGACACGTGCACACTCCTGAACTCTTATGAGCCTACCTAGTTTTACTCTTCAATAAAAGATACCAAGAGAACTAAACAAATTTGATAAAAGAAGTAAATTGGAAAGTTTTTTAAAATTACACGCTCTATCTAAAGCAAGTTTAATTTGGACTTCACTGTCCCTTTAAATTATTTCCACTTGGAATGCTAGCTGTCACCAGAAGCACACTCCAAATGAGAAAGCAGGTGCTTTACCTGGGCTCAAACCCACAACCTTCTGCTTCAGGAGCAGTGGAGCTAACCACTACACCACACCTCCCTTCCAAAGGAGTCACAAAAAAAACTACATTAGACACTGTGCTCCTTTAAAGGAGACAGCGGCAGGAAACATCTTTTCAAAAAAACAGGAGATGGAGAAAAAGTAATTCCTAACTTGTCCTATTCCTGTGAAAAATCTCCGAGCATGGTCTGAAACAGGAAAAACTTCCACAGAGCAATCCTAGTATTTATAAAGTTTACTAGATTTACTAGACGACATACGTATCAGAGTCGCCTTAAATTAGCCAAAAACTTCCTTACCATACACAAAGGTGTTCAAGCGCAAATCTGTAGGAAACTCTTCAGCATCAAATGAAGGAATTATACTGTCCGAATGTGATATATCACCCTCAAGCTACTAGTGACTATACCGCATCAGACTTATGAGGGATAGCAACATATTTAGCAGAAATGGAGCAGAAACCTTACTATCTGAATATTTAAAAGTCCTCTTGCGCTTTCCCTGAAGGAAAAGAAAGGCAGATAAAGCCGAAGATATTGAGAGAATACCTGAGTTGCAAAATCTGTAGGCAAATACACTCCTCCAGGAGATTGAGAGGAACCACAGGGCACTGCATGTGATGCCATGAAGGCTTGGGACGTTTAAGGAGAAATCTGTGGCAATGCCTAAACAGCAACATCCTAAGAGACATGAGGCTCAGAAAGTAAAAGAAAATACAAATGTTATTACCCAAGGTATCACCCAAAAATGGTGCTGTCCCTTTAAATGACAATACAAATGCCTTAGGACATGTAAAAGAATTTATAGACACAACTCTCCAAGGGCAAGGAAACATACTCCATCTAAAAAGACATTATAAAAAGAAGTACTGTCACTTTAAATATATTAGATGTTCATGTAATATTAAAACATAGTTCTGCATATACATGATAAACTCTAAGTTAACATACCCCAGTCTAAAAAGTTTAAGGACACTATAAAAGATGCACTGACTAAAAACATAAATAAACTTCCTTATAGCCTCTTGTGTTTTCTGTAAGGTCCAGGGCTAAGTCAGAGAAGCGCACAGCATGGCACAGACACGCAGAATTAGAATCTCAGAACAGAAGAGTAGCTCCTAAGAGCATTGAGTGTGTCTTCAGCATCGAATGAACGGAGGAATTGCTCTAAGTGCTAAAAACAACGAGCCGTACAGTACACTAAGTCTCTTGATACACAGAGACAGATAGCCCAATACCGCTTCCTTCTCAGCCGGAGGAGGCGGGCATAGAAAACAGGCTCAACAGAAGAAAATAGCGCTGCTCCGATCTTGGAGGCAGAGACACCAGCAACAAGAGAAAATGAGGTGCGCTGCAAAATCAACTGCGCGCTTCATTTCTACCACTGTTAAAAAATTTAAGAGCCCACAGAACTATTTCCACAGAAACTTCTGTAATAAATTAAAATAGCAGACTAAGTCTAACGACTAGCCCTCCCGGTACACTCACTCTGCATAATTGAATAAAGCCTCAGGGGGGGAATTCCCACTATAAGGAAAAGAAAACCATGTCTCTCACATAACAAGTGCCTGCCACTGCCTTAATGAGTGATATTCCCACTAGTAATTGATGATGCCGTGGACTCACCATATCTTGGGAAAGAAAAGGAATATGCCTTTAAAGAACCTAATTAAGAATAGGATATAAAAAAAAAACCTCTCCACCCTAAGTATCCAGCTTGACAAAGGCTGCTAAGACAGCTGAAACGCGTTGCTAGAATACAGCCACATTAGGAAATTCACACCTTTTTGGACCAGACTCGACACAATCACAGGGGGAGCCATAGAGCAGGAAGTAAGATTCATTCAGTGAAACACTGCCGCAAGAATCCACCTCCATCCTGCTCCAGAATCGGTCTGATCCAGGAAATACTGTTGTGGACGCAAGTAAGACTGTGAAATACAGAATTTAGCTTTTGGATGCCATTTATTAGTTAGTGATCTGATTTAACTGTGATTAATACCAAATACACTACAGATCTCATATTCCACGCTATTCAGGAAACCAAAGTTAAATTGGGACGATACTGCGTTACCACTTAAAGGACCATGAAACCCAATTTTTTTCTTTCATGATTCAAGTAGAGCGTACATTTTTAAACAACTTTCCAATTTACTTCTAATATCTTATTTGCTTAATTTTCTTGGTATTCTTTGTTAAAAAGCATATCTAGATAGGCTCAGGGCAAGCTAGCTGCTGATTGGTGGCTGAACTCATATGTCCATTTTAATTGACTTACTGGTGTGTTCAGTTAGCACCCAGGAGTGCTTTGCTGCTTCTTCAATAAAAGATACCAAGAGAATGAAGAAAAATTGATTACAGAAGTAAATTGGAAAGCTGTTTAACAATGTATAATCTATCTGAATAATGAAAGAAAAAATTTGTGTTTCATGTCCCCTTAAGAGCAGATGATTATATGCTGTCTGCTTTTATGTTGTTTGATGTTTTGATCTATTGCCATCTGCCATTTGATCTTAAAGGGACACTGAACCCAATTTTTTTTCTTTCTTGATTGAGATAGAGCATGCAATTTTAAGCAACTTTTTAATTTACTCCTATTATCAATTTTCTTTGTTCTCTTGCTATCTTTATTTGAAAAAGAAGGCATTTAAGCTAAGGAGCCAGCCAATTTTTGGTTTAGAACTCTGAACAGAACTTATTTATTGGGGGGTGAATTTATCCACCAATCAGCATTTTACACAGAAAGGTTGGCTAACCTAGAGACACTATATGTTTTTACACAGATATTTGTTACTATTCCTCTATATAGGCT